>NC_069503.1:112454839-112754839 GCF_027579735.1 Bombina bombina
GATCTCTCTCCCCCTCTCTTTTGCGCTCTCTCCCCCTCTATATTACTCTCTCTCCCCCTCTCTATTGCTCTCTCTTCCCCCTCTCTATTGCTCTCTCTCTCCCCTCTCTATTGCTCTCTCTCCCCCTCTCTATTGCTCTCTCTCCCCTCTCTATTGCTCTCTCTCCCCTCTCTTTTGCGCTCTCTCTCTCCCCCCCCCTCTCTTTTGCGCTCTCTCTCTCCCCCTCTCTTTTGTGCTCTCTCCCCCTCTCTTTTGCGCTCTCTCTCCCCCTCTCTTTTGCGCTCTCTCTCCCCCTCTCTATTGCTCTCTCCCCCCTCTTTTGTGCTCTCTCCCCCTCTCTTTTGCGCTCTCTCTCTCCCCTTCTATTGCTCTCTCTCCCCCTCTCTATTGCTCTCTCTCCCCTCTCTATTGCTCTCTCTCCCCCTCTCTATTGCTCTCTCCCCCCTCTCTATTGCTCTTCCCCCTCTCTATTGCTCTCCCCCCTCTCTATGCTCTCTCCCCTCTCTTTTGCGCTCTCTCTCCCCCTCTCTTTTGTGCTCTCTCCCCCCCTCTTTTGTGCTCTCTCCCCCCCCCCTCTCTTTTGCGCTCTCTCTCTCCCCCCTCTCTTTTGCGCTCTCTCTCCCCCTCTCTTTTGCGCTCTCTCCTCCACCTCTCTTTTGCGCTCTCTCTCCTCCCTGCTCTTTTGTGCTCTCTCTCTCCCCCCTCTCTTTGTGCTCTCTCCCCCCTCTCTTTTGCACTCTCTCACCCCCCCTCTTTTGTGCTCTCTCCCCCCCCTCTTTTTGTGCTCTCTCCCCCCCACTTTTGTGCTCTCTCCCCCCTCTTTTGTGCTCTCTCCCCCTCTTCTTTTGCCTTCTCCTCTCCCCCCCTCTCTTTTGCGTTCTCTCTCCCCCCTCTCTTTTGCGTTCTCTCTCCCCCTCTCTTTTGCCTCTCTCTCCCCCCTCTCTTTTGTGCTCTCTCTCTCCCCCTCTCTTTTGTGCTCTCTCTCTCCCCCCTCTCTTTTGTGCTCTCTCTCTCCCCCTCTCTTTTGTGCTCTCTCTCTCACCCTCTCTTTTGTGCTCTCTCTCTCCCCCCTCTCTTTTGCGTTCTCTCTCACCCCCTCTCTTTTGCGTTCTCTCTCACCCCCTCTCTTTTGCGCTCTCTCTCACCCCCTCTCTTTTGCGCTCTCTCTCTCTTTTGCTCTGTATCTCTCCCCTCTCTTTTGCTCTCTCTCTCCCCCCTCTTTTGCGCTCTCTCTCTCTCCCCCTCTCTTTTGTGCTCTCTCTCTCCCCCCTCTCTTTTGGGCTCTCTCTCTCTCTCCCCCCTCTTTTGTGCTCTCTCCCCCCTCTCTTTTGCACTCTCTCTCCCCCCTCTCTTTTGTGCTCTCTCTCCCCCTCTCTATTGCTCTCTCTCCCCCTCTCTATTGCTCTCTCTCCCCTCTCTTTTGCTCTCTCTCTCCCCCCGTCTCTTATGCGCTCTCTCTCTCTCCCCCTCTCTTTTGCACTCTCTCTCCCCCTCTCTTTTGCACTCTCTCTCCCCCTCTCTTTTGCTCTCTCCCCCCTCTCTATTGCTCTCTCCCCCCCTCTCTATTGCTCTCTCCCCCCCCTCTATTGCTCTCTCCCCCCTCTCTTTTGCGCTCTCTCTCTTTTGCTCTGTATCTCTCCCCTCTCTTTTGCTCTCTATCTCCCCCTCTCTATTGTTCTCCTCTCTCCCCCCCTCTCTTTTGCTCTCTCTCCCCCTCTCTTTTGCTCTCTCTCCCCCTCTCTATTGCTCTCTCCTCCCCCCCTCTCTATTGCTCTCTCTCCCCCCTCTCTATTGCTCTCTCTCCCCCCTCTCTATTGCTCTCTCTCCCCCCTCTCTATTGCTCTCTCTCCCCCCTCTCTATTGCTCTCTCCCCCCCTCTCTATTGCTCTCTCCCCCCTCTCTATTGCTCTCTCTCCCCCTCTCTATTGCTCTCTCTCCCCCTCTCTATTGATCTCTCTCCCCCTCTCTATTGCTCTCTCTCCCCCCTCTCTATTGCTCTCTATCCCCCCTCTCTATTGCTCTCTCCTCCTCTCTATTGCTCTCTCTTCCCCCTCTCTATTGCTCTCTCTTCCCCCCTCTCTATTGCTCTCTCTTCCCCCTCTCTATTGCTCTTTCTCCCCCTCTCTATTGCTATCTATAGCTCTTTCCCATATCTTCTTGTCTCTCCCCCTCTCTTTCTATCTCCCTCCCCTCTCTCGTGCCGGCCCCCGCCCTGTCCGGCCACGCCAACTTTCGCCGCACCATGCTGCAAACAGCAGATCAGGTAAAGACCAGGTGTATTTGTCCTCACATTGTCTCTACTGCGCATGACAGCTTCGGACAAGAACACTTGGCCTTTTATATTATAGGACTAGTCCTAAAGCCCGTTTACACGGGCCATTTTTTGCAGTACAGCGGTCCCACCCCTTGCTCTCTATCCCCCCTCTCTTTTGCTCTTTCTTTCTCTTCTCTCTTTTTCTCTCTCTTTCTCCCCTCTCTTTTGCGCTCTCTACCCCCTCTTTTGCTCTCTCTCTCTCTCTCTCTCTCTCACTTCCCTCTCTTTTGCTCTCTCTCCCCCCTCTCTTTTGCTTTCTCTCTCTCCCCTCTCTTTTGCTCGCTCTCTCCCCCCTCTCTTTTGCTCGCTCTCTCCCCCCTCTGTTTTGCTGTCTCTCCCCTCTATTTTGCTGTCTCTCTCCCCCTCTCTTTTGCTGTCTCTCTCCCCCTCTCTTTTGCTGTCTCTCTCCCCCCTCTCTTTTGCTGTCTCTCTCCCCCCTCTCTTTTGCTGTCTCTCTCCCCCTCTCTTTTGCTGTCTCACTCCCCCTCTCTCTTTTGCTGTCTCTCTCCCCCTCTCTCTTTTGTTGTCTCTCTCCCCCCTCTCTCTTTTGCTGTCTTTCTCCCCCTCTCTCTTTTGCTGTCTCTCTCCCCCTCTTTCTTTTGCTGTCTCTCTCCCCCTCTCTTTTGCTGTCTCTCTCCCCCTCTCTCTTGCTGTCTCTCTCTCCCCTCTCTCTTGCTGTCTCTCTCTCCCCTCTCTCTTGCTGTCTCTCTCTCCCCTCTCTCTTGCTGTCTCTCTCCCCCCTCTCTCTTGCTGTCTCTCACTCCCTCTCTCTTGCTGTCTCTCTCTCCCCTCTCTTTTGCTGTCTCTCTCTCCCCTCTCTTTTGCTGTCTCTCTCCCCCCTCTCTTTTGCTGTCTCTCTCCCCCTCTCTTTTGCTGTCTCTCTCCCCCCTCTCTTTTGCTGTCTCTCTCTCCCCTCTCTTTTGCTGTCTCTCTCCCCCTCTCTCTTTTGCTGTCTCTCTCCCCCTCTCTCTTTTGCTGTCTCTCTCCCCCTCTCTCTTTTGCTGTCTCTCTCCCCCTCTCTCTTTTGCTGTCTCTCTCCCCCTCTCTCTTTTGCTGTCTCTCTCCCCCTCTCTCTTTTGCTGTCTCTCTCCCCCTCTCTCTTTTGCTGTCTCTCTCCCCCTCTCTCTTTTGCTGTCTCTCTCCCCCTCTTTCTTTTGCTGTCTCTCTCCCCTCTCTTTTGCTGTCTCTCTCCCCTCTCTTTTGCTGTCTCTCTCCCCCTCTCTTTTGCTGTCTCTCTCCCCCTCTCTTTTGCTGTCTTTCTCTCCCCCTCTCTTTTGCTGTCTCCCTCTCCCCTCTCTCTTGCTGTCTCTCTCTCCCCTCTCTTTTGCTGTCTCTCTCTCCCCTCTCTTTTGCTGTCTCTCTCTCCCCTCTCTTTTGCTGTCTCTCTCCCCTCTCTTTTGCTGTCTCTCTCCCCTCTCTTTTGCTGTCTCTCTCTCCCCTCTCTTTTGCTGTCTCTCTCTCCCCTCTCTTTTGCTGTCTCTCTCTCCTCTCTCTTTTGCTGTCTCTCTCCCCCTCTTTCTTTTGCTGTCTCTCTCCCCTCTCTTTTGCTGTCTCTCTCCCCTCTCTTTTGCTGTCTCTCTCTCCCCTCTCTTTTGCTGTCTCTCTCTCCCCTCTCTTTTGCTGTCTCTCTCTCCCCTCTCTCTTTTGCTGTCTCTCTCCCCCTCTCTTTTGCTGTCTTTCTCTCCCCCTCTCTTTTGCTGTCTCTCTCTCCCCTCTCTTTTGCTGTCTCTCTCTCCCCTCTCTTTTGCTGTCTCTCTCCCCTCTCTTTTGCTGTCTCTCTACCCCTCTGTCTTTTGCTGTCTCTCTACCCCTCTGTCTTTTGCTGTCTCTCTACCCCTCTGTCTTTTGTTGTCTCTCTACCCCTCTGTCTTTTGCTGTCTCTCTACCCCCTCTTTTGCTCTCTCTCTCTCTCTCACTTCCCTCTCTTTTGCTCTCTCTCCCCCCTCTCTTTTGCTTTCTCTCTCTCCCCTCTCTTTTGCTCGCTCTCTCCCCCCTCTCTTTTGCTCGCTCTCTCACCCCTCTGTTTTGCTGTCTCTCCCCTCTATTTTGCTGTCTCTCTCCCCCTCTCTTTTGCGGTCTCTCTCCCCCCTCTCTTTTGCTGTCTCTCTCCCCCCTCTCTTTTGCTGTCTCTCTCCCCCCTCTCTTTTGCTGTCTCTCTCTCCCCCTCTCTTTTGCTGTCTCGCTCCCCCTCTCTCTTTTGCTGTCTCTCTCCCCCTCTCTCTTTTGTTGTCTCTCTCCCCCTCTCCCTTTTGCTGTCTCTCTCCCCCTCTCTCTTTTGCTGTCTCTCTCCCCCTCTTTCTTTTGCTGTCTCTCTCCCCCTCTCTCTTGCTGTCTCTCTCCCCCTCTCTTTTGCTGTCTCTCTCCCCCTCTCTCTTTTGCTGTCTCTCTCCCCCTCTCTCTTTTGCTGTCTCTCTCTCCCCTCTCTTTTTCTGTCTCTCTCCCCCTCTCTTTTGCTGTCTCTCTCCCCCTCTCTTTTGCTGTCTCTCTCCCCCCTCTCTTTTGCTGTCTCTCTCTCCCCTCTCTTTTGCTGTCTCTCTCCCCCTCTCTCTTTTGCTGTCTCTCTCCCCCTCTCTCTTTTGCTGTCTCTCTCCCCCTCTCTCTTTTGCTGTCTCTCTCCCCTCTCTCTTTTGCTGTCTCTCTCCCCCTCTCTCTTTTGCTGTATCTCTCCCCCTCTCTCTTTTGCTGTCTCTCTCCCCCTCTTTCTTTTGCTGTCTCTCTCCCCTCTCTTTTGCTGTCTCTCTCCCCTCTCTTTTGCTGTCTCTCTCCCCCTAATCTTTTGCTGTCTCTCTCCCCCTCTCTTTTGCTGTCTTTCTCTCCCCCTCTCTTTTGCTGTCTCTCTCTCCCCTCTCTCTTGCTGTCTCTCTCTCCCCTCTCTTTTGCTGTCTCTCTCTCCCCTCTCTTTTGCTGTCTCTCTCCCCCTCTTTCTTTTGCTGTCTCTCTCCCCCTCTTTCTTTTGCTGTCTCTCTCCCCTCTCTTTTGCTGTCTCTCTCCCCTCTCTTTTGCTGTCTCTCTCTCCCCTCTCTTTTGCTGTCTCTCTCTCCCCTCTCTTTTGCTGTCTCTCTCTCCCTCTTTCTTTTGCTGTCTCTCTCCCCTCTCTTTTGCTGTCTCTCTCCCCTCTCTTTTGCTGTCTCTCTCCCCCAATCTTTTGCTGTCTCTCTCCCCCTCTCTTTTGCTGTCTTTCTCTCCCCCTCTCTTTTGCTGTCTCTCTCTCCCCTCTCTCTTGCTGTCTCTCTCTCCCCTCTCTTTTGCTGTCTCTCTCTCCCCTCTCTTTTGCTGTCTCTCTCCCCCTCTTTCTTTTGCTGTCTCTCTCCCCTCTCTTTTGCTGTCTCTCTCCCCTCTCTTTTGCTGTCTCTCTCTCCCCTCTCTTTTGCTGTCTCTCTCTCCCCTCTCTTTTGCTGTCTCTCTCTCCCCTCTCTTTTGCTGTCTCTCTCTCCCCTCTCTTTTGCTGTCTCTCTCTCCCCTCTTCTTTTGCTGTCTCTCTCCCCCTCTTTCTTTTGCTGTCTCTCTCCCCCTCTCTTTTGCTGTCTCTCTCTCCCCTCTCTTTTGCTGTCTCTCTCTCCCCTCTCTTTTGCTGTCTCTCTCTCCCCTCTCTCTTTTGCTGTCTCTCTCCCCCTCTCTTTTGCTGTCTCTCTCTCCCCTCTCTTTTGCTGTCTCTCTCTCCCCTCTCTTTTGCTGTCTCTCTCCCCCTCTCTTTTGCTGTCTCTCTCCCCTCTCTTTTGCTGTCTCTCTACCCCTCTGTCTTTTGCTGTCTCTCTACCCCTCTGTCTTTTGCTGTCTCTCTACCCCTCTGTCTTTTGTTGTCTCTCTACCCCTCTGTCTTTTGTTGTCTCTCTACCCCTCTGTCTTTTGCTGTCTCTCTACCCCTCTGTCTTTTGCTGTCTCTCTACCCCTCTGTCTTTTGCTGTCTCTCTACCCCCTCTGTCTTTTGCTGTCTCTCTACCCCTCTGTCTTTTGCTGTCTCTCTACCCCTCTGTCTTTTGCTGTCTTTCTCTACCCCTCTGTCTTTTGCTGTCTTTCTCTCCCCCTCTCTTTTGCTGTCTTTCTCTCCCCCTCTCTCTTTTGCTGTCTTTCTCTCCCCCTCTCTCTTTTGCTGTCTCTCTCCCCCTCTCTCTTTTGCTGTCTCTCTCCCCCTCTCTCTTTTGCTGTCTCTCTCTCCCCCTCTCTTTTGCTGTCTCTCTCTCCCCCTCTCTTTTGCTGTCTCTCTCTCCCCCCTCTCTTTTGCTGTCTGTCTCTCTCCCCCTCTCTTTTGCTGTCTGTCTCTCTCCCCCTCTCTTTTGCTGTCTGTCTCTCTCCCCCTCTCTTTTGCTGTCTCTCTCCCCCTCTCTCTTTTGCTGTCTCTCTCCCCCTCTCTCTTTTGAAGTCTCTCTCCCCCCTCTGTCTTTTGCTGTCTCTCTCCCCCTCTGTCTTTTGTTGTCTCTCTCCCCCTCTGTATTTTGCTGTCTCTCTCCCCCTCTCTCTTTTGCTGTCTCTCTCCCCCTCTCTCTCTCCGCCCTCTTCTGCTCTCTCTATCCCACCTTTCTGTCTCTAGACTCTTAGCAGCCGGAGCCGGCCCAACCCACATCATGCTCAGCCACGCCCATGTCACGCCCATCCAACCATTCCCATGTTGTGCCAGGACACGCCCACGATGCACCTGCCCAGTCACGCCCACTCTGCATCTACCCAGCCACGCCCACTCCATCACGCCAGGTTAGTTGGAAGGCCAGATGTGTTTGTCCTCGCGCGCAGTCTCTACTGCGCATGACAGCTTCGGACAAACACACTTGGCCTTTTATTATATAGGATGAGAAAATATTGTTATGTATTTTGTTATGATAAAGATAAATGATTTTACTTCATATAAGAAACTGATTTTATGTTAAACAAAAACTCAACTGTACTTATTTAATTTGTTTTCTATATGTTTCATGCTGTGCTGATGAATTTATTGTTAGTTCTTTGATTCAAAAAGCTAATTTAATATTTAATGATTTATAGCAGTTTTCAAGCTTGAGGAGGTTTGTCCAATACTACATTTGTGGGGGTTGCTTTGCTCCTGTTATCCAATGAGCAACAGATTTTTAAGTATCAGCCAATTAGAATCCTGTATTTCCCTATAGGTTTAGAATTAACTGTAGAGCCCAGATAAACAATTTTCATTTAATATTAGTGTGAAGCTGCTATTGGCTCCAGTAATAAATATCACTCATCTTATGGCCCTGTTGTATCAGTCTCATCACATTTACTGATCTAATCATAAATATCTTGTGATCTGCATATTATTTTATTTCTAATGAGGTTATTTTATAATACATTTCTTATTTCTATTAGCTGCACCTGTTTATCATCAGAACGTTTATCCCACTGATCTGTGACTGATTCTTGTTGTTAGTAAAGACCTTAGTAAGTGTATTCTGCACCTTCAGCTGCTGCTGTTTGTGTCACATGATCAGACTTAAAGGGACAGTGTCCTGTAAATTTGGTTTTCACTTAAAAGAACAAGAACTCCAAATGTTTTTCATCATTTAAATAGATAATACACTTTTAAACAACTTTCCAATTTACTTCTATTATGATATTTGCTTAATTCGCTAGATATCTTTTATTGAAGCAGCAGCAATGCATTACTGGGAGCTAGCTGAGCACAAAAAGTGAGCCAATGGCAAGAGGCTTGTATGTAGTGCCACTAATCAGCAGCTAGCGCACCATAGTGCATTATATGCTTTGCTACAAAGGTCCCCAAGTGAATAAAGCAGATTTGATAATAGAAGTAAATTAGAAAGTTGTTTTAATTTGAATCATAAAAGTGTAATTGTGACTTTGCTGTCCCTTTAATGTGTTTCTAATGACTTGTTTTACCGGTGTATAAAATAGTATAAAGTGTATGGGAAATTTCACCTTTAGGTTTAGTTTTTATGTAAAATAACTGTTTGCTGTCTGTAATTTATTTTCATTATTAAATTGTACACAGCCTTTTAAATGACCTGAGGCAGCGGCTCCTACTTAGCATATGCAGGAGTTCACATTATATAAAAATATGAGTCTGTTATTGGCTGATAGCTGTCACATGGTACAGGTGCAGAACTGCATTTATCAGAAAACAATCTATTGCTCTTTTTAAATTAATAGTAAATGTTATTGCATTGTGTTTTTATTATGCATCTGTTGTTTTGTAATTCTATATGTTATGGTCCTTTTAAATGGACTGAACTTGTTGAAAAAACATCTCATCATATTATCACTCTATGTAAACACAAACACTTCCTTTTCTTTTCTATATCTAAGATAGCAATTGAAATGAACATTTTAGTGCCCCTCTCTCATACCCAATTGCAGTGTGATTTAAGACAGCACAGTATTGACCAAGAGAAGTTAAAGGATGGGGGGTGGAGCACATGACAAAATGTCTGACAGTGAGAATTAGTAGGAAGTACAATACCAATACTGCAGTATCCAATTTAACTTATATTTAAACAAATTATATTTAACATTTATTTCAGGAGAAAATATTGTTTCATATAAATGACAGAAAACAAAGATTATAATATATTTGTAAAGTTGTGCTATGGCCTCACTCATAAATAGATTTTCTACCATTATGTTGTATAGATCTGGGAAGATTCATATTTAAAGTGATAGTAAACACCCAACATGTTATTGTTTGATAAAATAGATAATCCCTTTATTTACTATTCCCTAGTTTTGCATAACCAACACTGTTATAGAAATATACTTTTTACCTCTGTAATTACCTTGTATCTAAGCTTCTGCAGGCTGCCTCCTTATCTCAGATCTTTTGACAGACTTGCATTTCAGGCAATTTTTTGCTGACTCTTAAATACCTCCACGTGCATGAGCACAATGTTATGTATATGAAACACATGAACTAACACCCTCTAGCTGTGAAAAAAAATGTAAAATGCATTTAGATAAGAGGCAGCTTTCTAGGGCTTAGAAATTAGCATAGGAGCCTCCTAGGATTAGCTTTCAACTAAGAATACCAAGAGAACAAAGCAAATTTGATGATATAAGTAAATTAGAAAGTTGTTTAAAATTACATGCCCTATCTGAATCATGAAATATTAATTTGGACTTTAATATCCCTTTAAGGGGCAATTATAACACACAACAGTGTTAACTCAACTAAATGTTTGTGCTGAATCAATAGAACATATGTAATAACCTAATCAGCTGATCTGTATCACATTAATTGTTATGTGTGCCTTTAATTATACCATACGTACAGTTAAATCAGAACCATTATTTATTATCATCTGTCTAAACCTATTTAATATACTTTTTACAGACACGGCCAGAGCACTGAGAGATATCAGGTATTGATGTAACTGGAGTGAATAAGGGAATCCTTCTTCTGAGCACAGACATTGGAGCCTGTTATCAGCATGAACTCATATGTGTTAGGTGAGTAAAATAGATATTAATGCAGATTTTAGAATAGATCACTTCATTAAACAAATATACACTATTATATTTATATCTGCAATTGTTTAAGTACATTTGTGTCAGTGATGTTATAAAGAAGGAGCAACCCCCATTGGGATGAGGGTCAGGGCAAAATGTAAAAGAAAAAATAACATTTAGACAAAATATTCAATTTCCTCATATAGCAGTTTTAGGAATGGGAATAAATGCAAACAGCATAGCCCTCGGGGCATAAAGAAAGCAAGAGGCATATAGGAAGTGTGGTTAAATAAAAACCAAATTTGTTGGCGCATGACGCAAAATGAATTAGATGGTGCAAACAAACATCCGTAAATGACGCAACTTGCGTCATGACCGACGCAACTTTAATGCCAAACAACCTGGCATCAACAAAGATGCAGGAAATATACAAACTTGCTTTCATCATAGACGCACATTCGCGCCAAAAAATTTCTCGCGCCCAGAATGACGCAATAAATTACAGCATTTTGCGACCTTACAAGCCTAATTTTGCCTTCGAAATTAAAGAGAAACAAGTCAATTTGAAAAAGACTATACCCCAGGTAAAAAATAAACTTCTAAAACATGATCCCATACTGAAACTGATAGTCCTGCAGAGGGGAAAGTATACATACAGGCTGAAACTCTAAAAATTAGAATATCGTTGCAAAAGTTCATTTATTTCACTAATGCAACTTAAAAAGTGAAACTAATATATGAGCTAGACTCATTACATGCCAAAGCAAGATAGTTCAAGTCCATGATTTGTCATAATTGTGATGATTATGGCCTTACAGCTCATGAAAACCCCCAAATCCACAATCTCAGAAAATTTGAATATTACATGCAATCAATAAAACAAAGGATTGTACATAGCACAATATCAGACCTCTGAAAAGTAAAAGCATACTGTATGTACTCAGTACTTGGTTTGGGCCCCTTTTGCAGCAATTACTGCCTTCAATGCGGCGTGGCATGGAAGCTATCAGTCTGTGGCACTGCTGAAAGTGTTATGGAAGACTGGGATGCTTCAATAGTGGCCCTTCAGCTCTTCTACATTGTTCGGCTCTCATGTCTCTCATCTTTCTCTTGGCAATGTCCCATAGATTCTCTATGGGGTTCAGGTCAGGCGAGTTTGCTGGCCAATCAAGCACAGTAATCCCACGGTCATTGAACAAGGTTTTGGTGCTTTTGGCATTGGTGGGCAGGTGCCAAGTCCTGCTGGAAAATGAAGTCGGCATCCTCATAGAGCTCGTCTGTGAAGGAAGCATTGAGGTGCTCCAAAATCTCCTGGTAGATGGCTGCGTTGACCCTGGACTTAATGATGCACAGTGGACCAACACCGGCAGATGACATGGGCTCCCTAAATCAACACAAACTTAGGAAATTTCCACACTGGACTTCAAGCATCTTGCAGTGTAGTGCCTCTCCATTCTTCCTCCATACTCTGGGTCCTTGGTTTTCAAATGAGATGCAAAATTTGCTCTCATCAGAAAAGAGGACTTTGGACCACTGAGCAACAGACCAGGTCTGTTTTTCTTTAGCCCAGGTAAGACGCTTCTGACCGTTTGTTGTTCAGGAGTGGCTTGACAAGGGGAATAAGAGACATTTGAAGCCCATGTCCAGGGATTCGTCATGTGTGTGGTTGGCTCTTGATTGCACTGACTTCAGCCTCAGCTCCACCTACTTGTGAACGTCCCCAACACTTTTGAATGGCCTTTTCTGACAATCCTCTCCAGGCTGCGGTCATCCCCTGCTGTTGTGTGCACCTTTTTCTTCACACTTTTCCCCTTCCACATAACTTTCTATTAATGCTGCTTTGATACAGCACTTTTGGGAACATCCAACTTCTTTTGCAATTACCTTTTCAGGGCGTTCCCTCCTTATGGAGGGTGTCAATGGTGGATTTCTGCACAACTGTCAGGTCAGCAGTCTTTCCCATGATTGTGATTCCTACTGAACCCAGACTGAGAGACCATTTAGGAACCCTTTGCAGGTGTTTATGGCTTAATTAGCTGATAGAGTGGGGACACTTTGAGCCTAGAATATTGCACCTTTTCACAATATTCTAATTTTCTGAAATTGTGGATTTGGGGTTTTCATGAGCTGTAAGCCATAACCATCACAATTATGACAAATCACAACTTGAACTATCTTGCTTTGCATGTAACGAGTCTATCTCATATATTAGTTTCACACCTTTTAAGTTGCATTAGTGAAATAAAATTAAACTTTTGCACGATATTCTAATTTTTTCGAGTTTCACCTGTAGACCTGACTCATGGCAAATTAGAAGTAACATACTTATATTTAAAACTTTATATTAATACATAAAGTGGCAAACCATAGCTGAGAGTGTCTTAAATAATGATACATACTTATCAAGATACCCATCCACATATAGCAGGTAGCCAAACCCGTACTGAAAACTATCAGCAGAGGTAGTTTTCAAATCAAGCACAAACCTTACTTCACCACCTCCATAGGAGCAAAGTTTGTAAAACTGAGTTGTGGTGTGGTGGGAGGTGTAATTATAGGCATTTTGAGGTTTGGGAAACTTTGCCCCTCCTGGTAGGAATGTATTTCCTATACGTCACTAGCTCATGAACTCCTTGCCAATTATGTGAAAGAAAATTACTACTCCCCCCTCTGTCCTTTTAGACCGATCATGTCAAACAACTGGCTAACCTCGCCCTCAGACTTCTGAACTTAGAACAACTGCAACTCCAACTTCCCCTGCCCTGACCTCGCTCATGGAACAGCCCATAACTACACTTAAATGACTACCTTGTTCCAGTGAGTGTTCCCCACCCCAGAACCCGCCCCTGATTTGTGTGCTTAATTTCTCCTGTTAAGTGTAGTCAGTCCACGGGTCATCCATTACTTATGGATTATATCTCTCCCCCAACAGGGAAGTGCAAGAGGATCACCCAAGCAGAGCTGCTATATAGCTCCTCCCCTCTACGTCATACCCAGTCAGTTCTCTTGCACCTAAATAATAGATAGGACGTGTGAGAGGACTGTGGTTGTTAAACTTAGTTTTTATTTCTTCAATCAAAAGTTTGTTATTTTAAACGGCACCGGAGTGTGTTGTTTTTTCTTAGGCAGTATTAGAAGAAGAATCTACCTGAGTTTGTCTATGATCTTAGCGGTCGTAACTAAGATCCACTTGCTGTTCTTGGCCATTCTGAGGAGTGAGGTAACTTCAGAACAGGGGGATAGCAGGCAGGGCTCACCTGCAAGGAGGTATGTTGCAGTATATTATTTTCTAAGGAATGGAATTGGCTGAGAAAATACTGCTAATACCGATGTAATGTAAGTGCAGCCTTAAATGCAGTAGTAGCGACTGGTATCAGGCTGATATGTATGTATGTATACTCTGAGGTATTTCTGGGGAATGGAATTTCCACTAAGAAAATACTGTCTATATTTAAGTAATATTGAGCCTCCACTGCAGTGAAAGCGACTAGCAGCAGGCTTATTAATATAATTTCATAATTTCTTTTTAAAAACGGTTTACTGGCAAGTTAATCGTTTTTTATGAGGTACTTGGTGAATAAAACTTTATGGGCATGATTTTTACCACATGGCTGTCGTTTGTTTATGAATCAAAATCAGTTTACTGAGCTTCCCACTGTTGTAATATGAGTGGGAGGGGCCTATTTAGCGCTTTATTGCGCAGTAAAAATTTTGTCACAGTCTTCCTACTTCTTCCTCCAATGATCCAGGGACGTCCTCTTACAGAGCTCAGGGGTCTCCAAAAACTAGTTTTGAGGGAGGTAAATCACTCACAGCAGACCTGTGATAGTGCTGTTTTGACTGTGATAAAAACGTTAATATAAAATTGTTATCCCATTTTTTGGGTGTTAAAGGGTTAATTCATCCATTTGCTGGTGGGTGCAATCCTTTGCCTAACTTAATACATTACTAACTAATTTGGTTCATTGTTATTTCAACTGTGACAGGTTTTTTTTTGTGCCCCTCTTAAAGGCACAGTAGCGTTTTTTATATTGCTTGTAAATTTATTTGATAAGTATTTTCCAAGCTTGCTAGTCCTCATTGCTAGTCTGTTTAAACATGTCTGACACAGATGAATCACTTTGTGCATTATGTTTAAAGGGCCAATGTGGAGCCCAATAGAAATTTGTGTACTAACTGCATTGATGCTACTTTAAATAAAAGCCAATCTGTACATGTAAAGAAATTTTCCACCAGACACGAGGGGAAAGTTATGCCCGACTAACTCTCCTCACGTGCCGAGTACCTTCGCCTGCCGCTCAGGAGGTGCGTGATATTGTGGCGCCAAGTACATCAGGGCGACCCATACAAATCACTTTGCAAGACATGGCTAATGTTATGACTGAAGTATTATCTAAATTGCCAGAATTTAGGGGTAAACGCGATCACTCTGGGGTAAGAACAGAGTGCGCTGATAAAATAGAGCCATGTCTGATACTGCGTCACAATTTGCAGAACATGAGGACGGAGAGCTTCATTCTGTGGGTGACGGATCTGATCCAAGTAAACTGGGACTCAGACATTTCAAATTTTAGATTTAAGCTTGAGAACCTCCGTGTATTACTAGGGGAGGGTATTAGCGGCTCTGAATGATTGTAACACGGTTGCAATTCAGAGAAGATATGTAGGCTGGATAAATATTTTGCGGTAACCGTACGGCGTGTACTGAAGTTTTTTCCTATACCTAAAAGGCTTACAGAAATTGTTAACAAGGAGTGGGATAGACCCCCGGTGTGCCTTTTTCACCCCCTCCTATATTTAGAAAAATGTTTCCAATAGACGCCACCACACGGGACTTATGGCAGACGGTCCCTAAGGTGGAGGGAGCAGTTTCTACTCTGGCTAAGCGCACCCACTATCCCGGTGGGAGGATAGCTGTGCTTTTTCAGATCCAATGGATAAAAAGTTAGAGGGTTACCTAATAGAAAATGTTTGTTCAGCAAGGTTTTATATTACAACCCCTTGCATGCATTGCGCCTGTCCACGGTGGCGGGCGGCATTCTGGTTTGAGTCTCTGGGAAGAGACCCTTAGCACAGCTCCATTGGATGAGATTATAGACAAGCTTAAAGTCCTTAAGCTAGCTAATTTTTTTATTTCTGATGCCGTAGTACACCTAACTAAACTTACGGCTAAGAACTCCGGATTCGCCATTCAAGCGTGTAGAAGCGCTGTGGCTTAAATCCTGGTCAGCTGATGTGACTTCTAAATCTAAACTGCTTAACATCCCTTTCAAAGGGCAGACATTATTCGGGCCCGGTCTGAAAGAAATTATCGCTGACATTACTGGAGGTAAGGGCCATGCCCTGCCTCAAGACAGGGCCAAACCAAGGGCTAAACAGTCTAATTTTCGTGCCTTTCGTAACTTCAAGGCAGGAACAGCATCAACTTCCTCTGCTCCAAGACAGGAAGGAACTGCTGCTCGCTACAGACAGGGCTGGAAACCTAAACCAGTCCTGGAACAAGGGCAAGCAGGCCAGAAAACCTGCTGCTGCCCCTAAGACAGCATGAAGTGAGGGCCCCCGATCCGGTAACGATCTAGTGGGGGGCAGACTTTCTCTCTTCGCCCCAGGCTTGGGCAAGAGGATGTCCAGGATCCCTGGGCGTTAGAGATCATTATCTCAGGGATATCTTCTGGGACTTCAAAGCTTCTCCCTCCAAAAGGGAGAATTTCATCTTTCAAGGTTAGTCAGCCAAACCAGATAAAGAAAGAGGCGTTTCTACGCTGTGTACAAGACCTCTTACTAATGGGAGTGATCCACCCAGTTACGCGGTCGGAACACGGACAAGGGTTTTACTCAAATCTGTTTGTGGTTCCCAAAAAAGAGGGAACCTTCAGACCAATCTTGGACTTAAGATCCTAAACAAATTCCTAAGAGTTCCATCGTTCAAAAATGGAAACTATTCGGACCATCTTACCTATGATCCAAGAGGGTCAGTACATGACCACAGTGGATTTAAAGGATGCCTACCTTCACATACCGATTCACAAGGATCATTAACCGGTATCTAAGGTTTGCCTTCCTAAACAGGCATTACCAGTTTGTAGCTCTTCCCTTCGGGTTAGCTACAGCTCCAAGAATCTTTACAAAGGTTCTGGGCTCTCTTCTGGCGGTACTAAGACCGCGAGGAATATCGGTAGCTCCATACCTAGACGACATTCTGATACAAGCGTCAAGTTTCCAAACTGCCAAGTCTCATACAGAGTTAGTTCTGGCCATTTCTAAGGTCGCATGGGTGGAAGGTGAACATAGAAAAGAGTTCTCTATTGCCACTCACAAGAGTTCCCTTCTTAGGGACTCTTATAGATTCTGTAGAAATGAAAATTTACCTGACAGAGGACAGGTTATCAAAACTTCTAAATGCTTGCCGTGTCCTTCATTCCATTCAACACCGTCAGTGGCTCAATGCATGGAGGTAATCGGCCTAATGGTAGCGGCAATGGACATAGTACCTTTTGCACGCCTGCATCTCAGACCGCTGCAATTGTGCATGCTAAGTCAGTGGAATGGGGATTACTCAGATTTGTCCCCTATACTAAATCTGGATCAAGAGACCAGTGATTCTCTTCTATGGTGGCTTTCTCGGTCACATCTGTCCAGAGGGATGCCTTCAGCAGGCCAGATTGGACGATTGTAACAACAGACGCCAGCCTGCTAGGTTGGGGCGCTGTCTGGAATTCCCTGAAGGCTCAGGGATCATGGACTCAGGAGGAGAGACTCCTTCCAATAAACATTCTGGAATTAAGAGCAGTTTTCAATGCTCTTTCTGGCTTGGCCTCAGTTAGCAACTCTGAGGTTCATCAGGTTTCAGTCGGACAACATCACGACTGTGGCTTACATCAACCATCAGGGAGGGACAAGGAGTTCCCTAGCGATGATGGAAGTCTCAAAGATAATTCGCTGGGCAGAGTCTCACTCTTTCCACCTGTCAGCGATCCACAATCCCAGGCGTGGAGAACTGGGAGGCGGATTTCCTAAGTCGCCAGACTTTTCATCCGGGGGAGTGGGAACTTCATCCGGAGGTGTTTGCCCAACTGCTTCAATCGTTGGGGCAGACCAGATCTGGATCTCATGGCGTCCTCGCCAGAACGCCAAGCTTCCTTGTTACGGATCCAGGTCCAGGGACCCGGGAGCGGTACTGATAGATGCTCTGACAGCACCTTGGGTTTTCAACATGGCTTATGTGTTTCCACCTTTCCCGATGCTTCCTCGATTGATTGCCAGGATCAAACAGGAGGGAGCATCAATGATTCTAATAGCACCTGCGTGGCCACGCAGGACCTGGTATGCAGATCTAGTGGACATGTCGTCTTGTCCACCATGGTCTCTGCCTCTGAGACAGGACCTTCTGATTCAGGGTCCTTTCAAACATCCAAATCTAATTTCTCTGAGGCTGACTGCATTGAGATTGAACGCTTGATTCTATCAAAGCGGGGATTCTCGGAGTCAGTGATTGATACCTTAAATACAGGCTAGGAAACCTGTTACCAGGAAAATTTACCATAAAATATGGCGTAAATACTTATATTGGTGTGAATCCAAGAGTTACTCATGGAGTAAGGTTAGGATTCCAAGGATATTGTCTTTCTACAAGAAGGTTTAGAAAAGGGCTTATCTGCTAGCTCGTTAAAGGGACAGATCTCAGCTCTGTCTATCCTTTTACACAAACGTCTGTCAGAAGTTCCAGACGTTCAGGCCTTTTGTCAGGCTTTGGCTAGGATTAAAACCTGTGTTTAAGACTGTTGCTCCGCCGTGGAGCTTAAACTTAGTTCTTAACGTTTTGCAAGGTGTTCCGTTTGAACCCCTTCATTCCATTGATATCAAGCTGTTATCTTGGAAAGTTCTGTTTTTAATGGCTATTTCCTCGGCTCGAAGAGTCTCTGAGTTATCGGCCTTACATTGTGATTCTCCTTATCTGATTTTTCATTCAGACAAGGTAGTTCTGCGTACTAAACCTGGGTTCTTACTTAAGGTAGTTACTAACAAGAACATCAATCAAGAAATTGTTGTTCCATCATTGTGCCCAACCCCTTCTTCAAAGAAGGAGCAACTTCTGCACAATTTGGACGTCGTCCGTGCCCTGAAATTTTATTTGCAGGCAACCAAGGATTTTCGTCAAACTTCTTCCCTGTTTTGTCATTTATTCTGGACAGAGGAGAGGTCAAAAAGCTTCGGCTACCTCTCTCTCTTTTGGCTTCGTAGCATAATACGTTTAGCCTATGAGACTGCTGGACAGCAGCCTCCTGAAAGGATTACAGCTCATTCTACTAGAGCTGTGGCTTCCACTTGGGCCTTTAAGAATGAGGCCTCTGTTGAACAGATTTGCAAGGCTGCAACTTGGTCTTCACTTCACACTTTTTCAAATTTTACAAATTTGACACTTTTGCTTCTTCGGAGGCTGTTGTTGGGAGAAAGGTTCTACAGGCAGTGGTTCCTTCCGTGTAAAGATCCTGCCTTGTCCCTCCCGTCATCCGTGTACTTTTAGCTTTGGTATTGGTATCCCATAAGTAATGGATGACCCGTGGACTGACTACACTTAACAGGAGAAAACATAATTTATGCCTTACCTGATAAATTCCTTTCTCCTGTAGTGTAGTCAGTCCACGGCCCGCCCTGTTTTTTACGGCAGGTCTAAATTTTAAATTAAACTCCAGTCACCACTGCACCCTATAGTTTCTCCTTTCTCGTTTGGTTTCGGTCGAATGACTGGGTATGACGTAGAGGGGGAGGAGCTATATAGCAGCTCTGCTTGGGTGATCCTCTTGCACTTCCTGTTGGGGAGGAGATATAATCCCATAAGTAATGGATGACCCGTGGACTGACTACACTACAGGAGAAAGGAATTTATCAGGTAAGCATAAATTATGTTTTTGCAGTAAATATTATTAAACTAATAAAGTTTTTGGCTGTTTATATAAATTAAACAACCACAGCTAAAAGCTTAAAAGTATTGTAAAATCACTGCTTTTTACCCTCTGAAAACATCTCACACTGATTAATAGTCTGTGATAATTAAGACATCATGTTCTCACCTAACTTGTTGAGCATGAGCCATGCAGCACTGTATGTGCAGTTGCTTGTGCAATGTTAAATGAGGATGGTGGGTGCCACCTCTCTTGCCCAGAATACAGATGTACTTGTTCCCTGGCTGAGAATATTATGCAACATTCTTTGTCATCATTTTTTAATTTGTGATTTACAGGTAAATACATTTAAAAAATAAACACAAAATGGAAGATATTTTGTTGTGTATAAAAGAATATGATTTTTTATTGAGATTAATTATATTCTAAATAATAAATATTGTTATTTTTTCTTTATTTCTTTGTAGACAAACACATGAATAGTTCAAATCCATCCCTCACTAAAGGAAGGCATCAGAATGATACCACAGACTCCAAAATTTTTAGACACTAATGAATACTCACAAACATTGAGGAAATCACAGCAGATATTTAAAGGAGATGGTGAATTGGCAGGAACTGGGCAGCAATCATTTTGTACAGAGAGTAATTTAGTCATCAAACAAGAAGAAAAGAATTATGCCTTATCTAGTGAAATGATTATCCCTGAGGATAAGCCACAAACATTTACTGGGTTTTCAAAAAAATTTAAAGAAGAGAAAAGTCTACAGTCTAGCCAAATGATTCATAAAAAGGAGAGACCTTTCAAATGTACAGAATGTGAGAAAAGCTTTAGATATAAGTCTAATCTCCTAGAACACCACAAAATTCACACAGGTGAGAAGCCACACACATGTACTGAGTGTGACAAATGTTTTATACAAATGACAAAACTTATAGCTCATGAAAGGACCCACACAGGGGAGAAATCATTTAGCTGTACAGAGTGGGGAAAAAGTTTTACACAAATGAATGATCTGAAAACTCATAAAAAGAATCACACAGGAGAAAAACTTTTCATATGTACAGAGTGTGGAAAAAGTTTTATAGGAACAGTAGTCTGAGAAAACATGAAAGGATTCACAGAGAAAAGCCTTTCACATGTACAGAGTGTGGAAAAAGTTTTACAGGAAAGAGTGATCTGAATAAACATGAAAGGATTCACACAGGAGAAAAGCCTTTCACATGTACAGAGTGTGGAAAAAGTTTTATAGGAAAGAGTGATCTGAATAAACATGAAAGGATTCACACAGGAGAAAAGCCTTTCACATGTACAGAGTGTGGAAAAAGTTATATAGGAAACAGTAGTCTGAGAAAACATGAAAGGATTCACAGAGAAAAGCCTTTCACATGGTACAGAGTGTGGAAAAAGTTTTACACATATGGATTTTCTGAAAACTCATGAATGGATTCACACAGGAGAAAAGCCTTTCACATGTACAGAGTGTGAACAAAGTTTTACACGAATGGATCATCTGAAAAATTCATGAAAGGATTCACACAGGAGTAAAGCCTTTCACATGTACAGAGTGTGGAAAAAGTTTTACACATATGGATTGTCTGAAAACTCATGAATGGATTCACACAGGAGTAAAGCCTTTCACATGTACAGAGTGTGGAAAAAGTTTTACAACGAATGTATAGTCTGAAAACTCATGAAAGGATTCACACAGGAGAAAAGCCTTACACATGTACAGAGTGTGGAATAAGTTTTACAGGAAAGAATAGTCTGAGAAAACATGAAAGGAGACACACAGGGGAAAAGCCTTACACATGTACAGAGTGTGGAAAAAGTTTTACACAGCTGGGTAGTCTGAAAACTCATGAAAGGATTCACACAGGGAAAAGCCTTACACATGACAGAGTGTGGAAAACGTTTTACAGAAATGATTCATCTGAAAAAGCATGAAAGGATTCACAAGGGAAGAAACCTTTCACATGTTTAGAAAGTGGAAAAACGTTTTTTTATTGAAATCCAGGATCACAAAACACCAAATATTTACACACAAATAAACTTTACAAACTCTCTAAATAGAAGCATCAAAAAGGATAATATTGTAAATAATACTTTCTAAATCCCAGTTATAAAACCCCCAGATTGGAAGTGCTCTCCTGCTGTCCTTTGTTCCTCTATATATGTGCACCCTCAGTTTCTCTCATATCAATGTGATAGAATACAAACACCCACAACAGGAATATACAGATCTGTCCTCATACTGACCAGTTTACACAACCATTCACCACCAAAGCACCTTAGTGTTGTTTATTAATATGTCAGTGTTAGGAGTTGTACGTTTAGTTTCACATAGGGGAGAAAATAGTTACATTGACAGAATAAAGCAGTTTTTATATGAATAGAGCTTTAGAAACTTAAATAAACAAGATCAGTCTCAAATGATTGACATCTGGGAGATATATTTAATGTGCACATCATGTGGATAAACCTTTTCTTATAGCAATAGATGCTTAGCATTGTATATGTTATATACCAGAGGAATTACTGAGGGGAAACTGATTTTATTTCATGAGACACTATCAGTAACATACGTGATCATAATCAGTTTAATTTAAATGGCTACTATAACTAAAGGAGAACATTCTATATTTGATAAATCCCTTTGTATCAAGAGCACAAGTCTATCTATCTACTGGGTTCTTGTAAAGCGTGGCTATTCACCCATAAGGGTCTCAAGGCGCTGAGGGTTGCAGTTCAGTCGAAGAGCCAGGTCTTGAGGTCCATTCTGAACTTAGTTAGGGTGGTAGCTTGTCTAAGGTGCAGCTGGAGGGTGTTCCAAGTCTTGGCAGCCAGGTGAGAGAAGGATCTGCCTCCCGCTGTGGTTTTCCTGATGCGGGAGATGACAGCGAGTGCTTGGGTCGGCCGATCGAAGTTGTCTGGCAGGGGTGTAGAAGGTAACGCGGTGGTTCAAGTATTCGGGACCGATGTTGTGGAGAGCCTTGAATGCATGGGTGAGAAGCTTGAAGGTTATTCTTTTGTTGATAGGGAGCCAGTGCAGGTCCCGCAGGTATTTGGTGATGTGGCATTGACGAGGGATGTCAAGGATTAGTCTGGCCGAAGAGTTCTGGATGTGCTGTAGTCCTCTTTTGGAGCTTGATGGTGGTGCCGGCGTAGAGTGCGTTACCATAGTCCAGTCGGCTGCTGACGAGGGTGTGAGTGACAGTCTTCCTGGTCTCGGTTGGGATCCATTTGAAGATCTTTCGCAGCAGGTGAAGTGTGTGGAAGCATGCAGAAGAGATGGCATTGATTTGCCGGTCTATGGGAGAGCGATGAGTCCAGGATGACGCCTAGATTTCGTGCATGGTTGGTGGGGGTTGCAGGGTGTCCGCGGGCTATGGGCCACCAGGAGTTATCCAAGCGGATGTGGTGGGGACCGAGGAGAGGACTTCGGTCTTGTCTGCGTTCAGCTTTAGGCAGTTGTAAATACATCCAGATGGCGACTGCTGTCAGCCCTTCGTGGACATTTCTCTTGGCGGTGGTGGGGTCACTAGTGAGTGAGATGATTAGCTGGGTGTCGTCGGCGTAGGAGACGATGTTGAGGTCGTGTCATCGGGCGATGGCGGAGAGAGGGGCCATGTAGATGTAGTAATAGGGTGGGGCTCAGAGAAGAGCCTTGGGGTACTCCACAGCTGATTTCTGTGGGCTTGGAGGTGAAGGGTGGGAGTCTAACTTTCTGGGTTCTGCCGCTTGAGGAAGGAGGTGATCCATTCCAGGGCTTTTTCGCGTATGCCGGCATCGTGTAGTCGGTTGCAGAGGGTGAGGTGGGAGACAGTGTCGAATGCTGCTGAGAGGTCTAGGAGAATGAGGGCGGCGGTCTCTCCTTGGTCGAGTAGGGCGAGGATGTTGTCTTTGGTGGCGAGGAGGGCGGTCCTCAGTGCTGTGGTTGCTCCTGAAAATTGGGAGGGGTCCAGGGTGTGGTTGGCTTCAATGTAGTCAACGAGTTACGTGTTGATGACTTCTCGATGACTTTGGGAGTAAAGAGATTGGGCGGTAGTTCTTCGGATCATTGGGTCAGCCGTGGGTTTTTTTCAATAGGGGTTTTAATTCTGTGTGCTTCCAGTCATCCTGGAAGGTGCCAGTTTCGATGGAGCAGTTGATGGTGCTGCAGAGCTCGGGGGCGATGGTGTCACCCGCTTTGTTGAAAATGTGATGCGGGCATGGGGTCCGAGGGTGCTCCGGAGTGGATCGATCTCATGATCCTGATGGTGTCCTCTGTGGTGAGGGGGGCTCCAGATGGTCAGTGGGGGGTAGACGGTGGTGTATTTGGGTTAGGTATCGGTGGGAGTAGGTGGGTAGGCAAGTTCTGGGGCGCAAAGCTGTCATAGATGTCGACGATCTTGCGGTGGAAGTACATTGCGAGGTTATTGCAGAGGTCCTGGGAGGGCGGGATGTAGTTGGTGTTGCTGTTGGGATTGGGATAATTCCTTGATGATTGTGAACAGCTCCTTGCTGTTGGGGACATTTGGCATTGATTCTATCTTGGATGGCTGTCTCTTCTTGGTGGTTTTGATGAGGTGGTGATGGGTAGTGATGGCTTCTTTGTAGGCTGTTTTATTTGAGGGGGTCTTTGCTGGATCTTCCAGGTCCTTTCCAATCGCCTGCAGTGGCGTTTGGAGTCCTGGAGGGCATGGGGTGAACCAACTAGCCTTGTTGGTGGGTTGGCGGTTGGACGGTTTCTTGAGAGGGGCGAGGGTGTTGGCGCAGTCTGTGAGCCAGTGGTGGAGGTTGCGGGCAGAGGAGTTGGCATCTGTGGAGGTAGCTGGGGGGCACTTGTTCAGGGTGGAGTGCAGTTGGTCTTCGGTGATGTTGTTCCAGTGGGTGGGTGGTGCTGCCAGAGGTGGTGCGGTGGGTTTGTTGAAGGAAAAATGTATGCAATGGTGATCGGTCCAATGGAGTTCAGTGATGTGGTTGACTGAGATGTGGTTGCCTGCAGAGAAGATAGGGTCGAGTGTGTGTCTGGCTGAGTGGGTTGGGGAGTTGACGAGTTGCTTTAGACTGATGGTTCCAAGGTTTTCTAAGAGGTTGGCAGTGTTGTGGTCATTGGGGTTGTCTAGGCGGAAGTTGAGGTCACCAAGGAGGATGTAGTCTGTTGAGCGGGAGGGCGTGGGGTATGATGAGGTCGGTGATGGAGTCACAGAAGGCAGGACGAGGTCCGGGAGGTCTGTAGATGAGGGTGCCACGGAGGGTAGTGTTGTGACTGACCTGGATCTTGAAGTGTAGGTGTTCCAAGCCTGGTGAGTGGTAGTCAGAGCTGGTTGTGACGTGGAGGGAGTGTTTGTGGACGATGGCGATGCCCTCCTCCCGGTCGGTTGCTGCGCGTCCTTATGGGAGATCTTGTATCCATCGAGGATGGCGATGTCCGCCATTGATGTGGGGTTCAGCCAGGTTTCAGTAAGGAAGGCAACGTCCAGGGAGGTGGAGTTGAGCAGGTTCCAGATTTTGACAGTGTGCTTGCGGACAGGGTGGGTGTTAAGGAGGGATGCAGTTGAGGTGGTTGCGGTTGTTTTTTGCGTGAGGTGACTGGCAGGTTAGTGGTTCTGAGGGAGGAGAAGGCGTGAGAGGTGACTGGCAAGTTTGTTGTTCGGAGGGAGGAGAAGTGGCGGTGGTTGTGGGAGCCAGGGTTAGTGGGACTGGATGCAGTCCAGGTGCGGATGGGCTTGCCTTTGGTGCGCCAGCGCCGCACACGGTCCCGCAGCAACTTCCATTAAATAGGTGCTGGGAGGTGGGAGGGCTGGGAGGCAGGGGGCAGGGCAGTGGCTGTGGCATGGGAGAGTCAAGCATGAAGGAGAGCAGGCTAGAAGAGGTTAGGTATATTTATATAATTAGGTATATTTATACCATTGTGTGCAGATATCATGTAATGCTCCTTTTGACTATATAATGATGTAATGGTTCTTCCTGCAAATAAAAAGTGATTGTAATCCAGACCAGTATTTTGTGTTTTTTTGTATAATTAAAAAACACAATATCACAGAATAATTAGGAAAACATCATCAAATACAGAAGCCAAATCTGACAATGAAAGTTAAACACTGATAATTCAGAGCAGCAATTTTTCCCAACTTTCCAATTTACTTCTGTTTATCTAATTTGCTTTGTTCTTTTAGTATAATTTGTTAAAGAGTAAACCTAGGAGGCTGATATGAGCTTAGGGGCATGCACATATATTTAGCACTCTGTGCAGCAGTGTTTGTAACTATGTATAACAATGCTATAAAATGTTGTTGCAAACTCTGCTGTCTGAAGACACGTGCATGCTCATGATTTCACATAGGGTTACTCTTTAACAAAAGGATACTAAGAGAACTAAGCACAAATGATAATATAATTATATTGGAAAGTTGTTGGAAATGTCATGTTTTTTTCAATACATTTAAGTTTAATTTTCACTTTACTGTCCCTTTAGCAGTACTTAAAACAATATCAAATTAACGCCCCAACCTACACCAACCCAGATTATTAATTACCAGCAAGACTTTATACACAGACATTATCTTTACTTAAATGGATAGGAAATTACATTTCATGATTCAGATAGAATTTGTAATTTTAAGACCCTTTTAATTTCACTTCTGTTATCAAATTTACTTTTTTCTTTTGATATCCTTTGCTGAAAAAGAATATGTACATATTCCCAGCAGCAGAACTGTACTACTGGGGAGCTGACAGGTGATAGGTGGCTACATACATTTGCCTCTTGTTATTGGCCCACAATATATGATCAGCTAGCTCCCAGTATTACAGTGCTGCTCTAGAGCTGACATTGCAGGAGTTAAACACATAGTTATATAAAAGAATAAATAAATAGGAGGCACCCTTGGGCTAATGGAAATCAGTGATATAGTTATTATAACACTCTGTAACAAAGGTGAACAACTGAATACAATAAACAGGATAATAAAATAAAAATATTTAAGTCCCATATAGTGAGAGGGTGTGTGGCCATGTGGGCTTCTGTTACATTATATTCTTTACAGGGTGTTGTTTTTATCTACTATAAACCTGATATCCTGGTGCTTCTTATACTGTGATATCCCATCCTGAACCATTACAGTTTGAGCCACACCGGAGGCCGTCTGCTGGGTGACCGTTAGATTCCAGCCTGCTCCATTTGCACCAAGAGGGGTGCATCATCAAATGTGAGTGCAAATTTCTCATATATCATCTTACAACAGTATACACAGTGCTAGGCCATGTGGCGCTTTCTGTTTCTTTGTATCATCTACATAGTTATATACAATCAGTGGTAAAATAATAAACTGATCTCATTTATTACAGCATTTTGCACCTTTAAATGACTTTAAATAATAACAGATAATTAATAAAATTATATTCTAGGTAATCAATATCTTATTAAATTTGTCACAATGTTATCTTCATTAAACAAGGATTCACAACAAGATAGCACAAAGCGAGATCTGATTAAAGGGACACTCAAGTCAAAATTTAAACTTTCATTATTCAGATAGAGCAGCAATTTTAAACAACTTTCCAATTTACCTTCCATTAACAAAATGTGCACAGTCTTTTTATATTTACACTTTTTTACATCACCAGCTCCTACTGAGCATGTGCAAGACTTCACAGAATAAGTATATACTATCAATGTGGGATATATAGCTATTTGTAGGGAGAGAGAGTATGTATTCTATAGGTTAAGTGGAATGGAAGGATGTGCTGATCAGTGTTTGCAGCTGTCAGTTTAGGAGAATGAAAGTTGTGTGGGAGACTATAAATGAGGAAATGAGCTTGGGGTGGGTGGGAAACTATCTTCCAGAGGATACCTGATTGCAGAGGCCAGTGGGACAGCTGAAATATTCAGGTCTGTGATTTTCTTTAGACTGTGGCAGATATACTTTATATTCAGCTGATTGCAGAGGCCAGTGGTGTTGGGTACAGCTTTTCTTCATTAGTACTGGCTAACAGGATGCCACAATTGTTCTCCTCAAAGCTCTGGGAAATCAGCAAGAAATCTCCACACGCACAAAGTATTTCTCAGTAATTTAGTTTATTGAAAGAATTCACAGAAGCTTTATAGTAACTCACACGTAACACAAGAGGCCACAGGAAATAGAGAAAAAATGTTACGGCTAGATTACGAGTTTTTGCGTTAAAGGCTATGCGGTGCTAACGAGCAGTGTATGCTGACTGCTCACATGCAGCGCTGGTATTACGGGTTTTTACAAACCCGGCATTAAAAGACAAGAAGTGAGCGTGGAGCAAAATTTTACTCCAAATCTCACTTCAATACCAGCTCTGCTTAAGTCAGTGGTGAGCTGGTCGTACATGCTCATGCACGATTTTCCCATTGGAATCAACGGGGAGAGCCGGCTGAAAAAAAGTCTAACACCTGCAAAAAAGCAGCATAAAACTCAGTAACGCAGCCCCATTGTCTACACCTAACACGAACCCTGAGTCTAAACACCCTTAATCTTACACTTATTAACTCCTAATCTGCCGCCCCTGACATCGCCAATACCTGCATTATATTATTAATCCCTATTCTGCCGCTACAAAACACCGCCGCCACTTACATTATACTTATGAACCCATATTCTGCTGCCCCCAATGTCGCCAACACCTACATTATAGTTATTAACCCCTAATCTGCTGCCCCCAACATCGCCGCCACTATATTAAATTTATTAACCCCTAAACCTAAGTCTAACCCCCCAACTTAAATATAATTAAAAGAAATCTAAATAAATATTCCTATCATTAACTAAATTATTCCTATTTAAAACTAAATACTTTTAACTAATAGTTACATTGTAGCTAGCTTAGGCTTTATTTTTATTTTACAGGCAAAGTTTGTATTTATTTCTTTCATGTAATTGGCAAGAGTCCATGAGCTAGTGACATATGAGATATACAAAGCATATGGCAAAGTTTCCCAAACCCTCAAAATGCCTATAAATACACCCCTCACCACACCCACAATTCAGTTTTACAAACTTTGCCTCCTATGGAGGTGGTGAAGTAAGTTTGTGCTAAGATTTCTACGTTGATATGCGCTTCTCAGCATTGTTGAAGCCTGATTCCTCTCAGAGTACAGCGAATGTCAGAGGGACGTGAAGGGAGTATCACTTATTTGAATATGATGATTTCCCTAACGGGGGTCTATTTCATAGGTTCTCTGTTATCGGTCGCAGAGATTCATCTCCTACCTCCCTTTTCAGATTGACGATATACTCTCAATTTACCATTACCTCTACTAATAACTGTTTTAGTACTGGTTTGGCTATCTGCTATATGTGGATGGGTGTCTTTTGGTAAGTATGTTTTTTATTACTTAAGACACCTCAGCTATGGTTTGGCACTTTATGCATTTATATAAAGTTATATATTTATGCATTTATATAAAGTTCATGTATTTCCTTCAGCAGACTGTCAGTTTCATATTTGGGGAATTTAAACATTTAAAGAAATGTATTTCTTACCTGGGGTTTAGTCTTTTTTTCAATTAACTACTTCTTGCTATTGCGGGTATTAGGCCCGCGGGTGCGTAAAATGGTAAACTTTATTGCGTCATTCTTGGCGCAAAATTTTTTTGGCGCGGAAAGACGTTTATGATGCAACTTCATCATTTCCGGCGTCATACGTGACGCCGAGACCTTTCACACGGCGGCGTCATTAGTGACGCGAGTGTGTCATTTCCGGTTATTTTTGGCACCAAAAAAGTTTACGTTACGTTGTGTGTCATACTTGGCGCCAAATTTTCTTTCATGTAATTAGCAAGAGTCCATGAGCTAGTGACGTATGGGATATACATTCCTACCAGGAGGGGCAAAGTTTCCCAAACCTTAAAAATGCCTATAAATACACCCCTCACCACACCCACAATTCAGTTTTACAAACTTTGCCTCCGATGGAGGTGGTGAAGTAAGTTTGTGCTAGATTCTACGTTGATATGCGCTCCGCAGCAAGTTGGAGCCCGGTTTTCCTCTCAGCGTGCAGTGAATGTCAGAGGGATGTGAGGAGAGTATTGCCTATTTGAATGCAGTGATCTCCTTCTAAGGGGTCTATTTCATAGGTTATCTGTTATCGGTCGTAGAGATTCATCTCTTACCTCCCTTTTCAGATCGACGATATACTCTTATATATACCATTACCTCTGCTGATTCTCGTTTCAGTACTGGTTTGGCTATCTGCTATATGTAGATGAGTGTCCTGGGGTAAGTAAATCTTATTTTCTGTGACACTCCTAGCTATGGTTGGGCACTTTGTTTATAAAGTTCTAAATATATGTATTCAAACATTTATTTGCCTTGACTCAGAATGTTCAACTTTCCTTATTTTTCAGGACAGTCAGTTTCATATTTGGGATAATGCATTTTAATTTAACATTTTTTACCTTAAAATTTGACTTTTTCCCTGTGGGCTGTTAGGCTCGCGGGGGCTGAAAATGCTTCATTTTATTGCGTCATTCTTGGCGCTGACTTTTTTGGCGCAAAAATTCTATTTTCGTTTCCGGCGTCATACGTGTCGCCGGAAGTTGCGTCATTCTTTGACGTTATTTTGCGCCAAAAAATGTCGGCGTTCCGGATGTGGCGTCATTTTTGGCGCCAAAAAGCATTTAGGCGCCAAATAATGTGGGCGTCTTATTTGGCGCGAAAAAATATGGGCGTCACTTTTGTCTCCACATTATTTAAGTCTCATTTTTTATTGCTTCTGGTTGCTAGAAGCTTGTTCTTTGGCATTTTTTCCCATTCCTGAAACTGTCATTTAAGGAATTTGATCAATTTTGCTTTATATGTTGTTTTTTTCTTTTACATATTGCAAGATGTTCCACGTTGCAACTGAGTCAGAAGATACTTCAGGAAAATCACTGCACAGTGCTGGAGTTACCAAGCTAAGTGTATCTGCTATAAACTTTTGGTATCTGTTTCTCCAGCTGTTATTTGTATTGCATGTCATGTCAAACTTATTAATGCAGATAAAATTTCCTTTAGTACTGTTACATTACCTGTTGCTGTTCCGTCAACATCTAATTTTCAGAGTGTTCCTGATAACATAAGAGATATTATTTTTTAAATCCATTTAGAAGGCTATGTCTGTTATTTCTCCTTCTAGTATAAATAAAAGTCTTTTAAAACTTCTCTTTTTTTCAGATGAATTTTTAAATGAACATCATCATTCTGATACTGATAATGGTTCTTCTGGTTCAGAGGTTTCTGTCTCAGAGGTTGATGCTGATAAATCTTTGTATTTGTTCAAGATGGAATTTATTCGTTCTTTACTTAAAGAAGTATTATTTGCATTAGAAATAGAGGATTCTGGTCCTCTTGATTCTAAATGTAAACGTTTAAATAAGGTTTTTAAATCTCCTGTAGTTATTCCAGAAGTGTTTTATCTCCCTGATGCTATTTCTGAAGTAATTTCCAGGGAATGGAATAATTTGGGTAATTTATTTACTCCTTCTAGACGTTTAAGCAAATTATATCCTGTGCCATCTGACAGATTAGAGTTTTTTGAGACAAAAATCCCTAAGGTTATGGGGCTTGTCTCTACTCCTGTTAATGTACTACTATTCCTACGGCAGATAGTATTTCATTTAAGGATCCTTTAGATAGGAAAATTGAATCCTTTCTAAGAAAAGCTTACTTATGTTCAGGTAATCTTCTTAGACCTGCTATATTTTTAGCGGATGTTGCTGCAGCTTCAACTTTTTGATTAGAAGCTTTAGCGCAACAAGTAACAGATCATAATTTTATAGCATTATTATTATTCTATAACATGCTAATAATTTTATTGGTGATACCATCTTTTGATATCATTAGAGTTGATGTCAGGTATATGTTTCTAGCTATTTTAGCTAGAAAAGCTTTATGGATTAAACTTGGAATGCTGACATGTCTTCTAAGTCATCTTTGCTTTCCCTTTCTTTCCAGGGTAAATAATCATTTTAGTTCCTTTCCTCACAAGGAACAAAAGCCTGATCCTTCATCCTCAGGAGCGGTATCAGTTTGGAAACTATTTCCAGTTTGGAATATATCCAAGCCTTATAGAAACCTATAGCCAGCTCCTAAGTACCTATGAAGGTGCGGCCCTTATTCCAGCTCAGCTGGTATGGGGCAGATTACGTTTTCTTCAAAGAAATTTGGATCAATTCCGTTCTTAATCTCTGGTTTCAGAAACATTGTTTCAGAAAGGTACAGAATTGGCTTCAAGTTAAGGCCTCCTGCTAAGAGATTCTTTTCTTTTCCGTGTCCCAGTTAACACAGCAAAGGCTCAGCATTTCTGTAATGTGTTTCAGATCTAGAGTTGGCTGGAGTATTTATGCCAGTTCCAGTTCTGGAACAGGGGCTGGGGTTTTATTTTATCTCTTCATTTGTACCAAAGAAGGTCAATTCCTTCAGACCAGTTCCGGATCTGTCATTATTGAATCGTTATGTTAGGATACCAACATTCAAGATGGTTATTGTAGGACTATCCTGCCTTTTGTTTAGCAAGGGCATTATATGTCTACAATAGATTTACAGGATGTGTATCTGCATATTCCGATTCATCCAGATCACTTTTAGTGTCTGAGATTCTCTTTTTAGACAAGCATTACCAGTTTTGTGGCTCTACCGTTTGGCCTAGCCTCAGTTCCAAGAATTTTTTTCAAAGGTTCTCGGTGCCCCCTTTTTTCTGTAATCAGAGAATAGGGTTTTGGTATTTCCTTATTTGGACGATATTTTGGTACTTGCTCAGTCTTCTCATTTTCGAAGAATCTCATACGAATCGACTTGTGTTGTTTCTTCAAATTCATGGTTGGAGGATCAATTTACCATTCAGTTCATTGATTCCTCAGACAAGGGTAACCTTTTTAGGTTTCTAGATAAATTCAGTGTCTATGACTCTGTCCTTGTCAGACAAGAGAAGTTTAACATTGATATCAGCTTGTCAAAACCTTCAGTCACAATCATTCCCTTTGGTAGCCTTATGCATGGAAATGTTGGGTCTTAGGACTGCCGCATCAGATGCGATCTCCTTTGCTCGTTTTCACATGCGACCTCTTCAGCTCTGTATGCTGAACCAATGGTGCAGGGATTACTCAAAGATATCTCAATTAATATCTTTAAACCGATTTTACAACACTCTCTGACATGGTGGACAGATCACCATCGTTTAGTTCAGGGGGCTTCTTTGTTCTTCCGACCTGGACTATAATCTCAACAGATGCAAGTCTTACAGGTTGGGGAGCTGTGTGGGGGGTATTTGACGGCACAAGGGGTTTGGGAATCTCAGGAGGTGAGATTTCCGATCAATATTTTGGAACTCCGTGCAATTTTCAGAGCTCTTCAGTCTTGGCCTCTTCTCAAGAGAGAGTTGTTCATTTGTTTTCAGATAGACAATGTCACAACTGTGGCATACATCAATCATCAAGGAGGGACTCACAGTCCTCTGGCTATGAAAGAAGTATCTCGAATTTTGGTTTGGGCGGAATCCAGCTCCTGTCTAATCTCTGCGGTTCATATCCCAGGTATGGACAATTGGAAAGCGGATTATCTCAGTCGCCAAACGTTGCATCCGGGCGAATGGTCTCTTCACCCAGAGGTATTTCTTCAGATTGTTCAAATGTGGGAACTTCCAGAAATAGATCTGATGGCTTCTCATCTAAACAAGAAACTTCCCAGGTATCTGTCCAGATCCCGGGATCCTCAGGCGGAGGCAGTGGATGAATTATCACTTCCTTGGAAGTATCATCCTGCCTATATCTTTCCGCCTCTAGTTCTTCTTCCAAGAGTAATCTCCAAGATTCTGAAGGAATGCTCGTTTGTTCTGCTGGTAGCTCCGGCATGGCCTCACAGGTTTTGGTATGCGGATCTTGTCCGGATGGCCTCTTGCCAACCGTGGACTCTTCCGTTAAGACCAGACCTTTTGTCTCAAGGTCCTTTTTTCCATCAGGATCTGAAATCCTTAAATTTAAAGGTATGGAGATTGAACGCTTGATTCTTGGTCAAAGAGGTTTCTCTGACTCTGTGATTAATACTATGTTACAGGCTCGTAAATCTGTATCCAGAGAGATATATTATAGAGTCTGGAAGACTTATATTTCTTGGTGTCTTTCTCATCATTTTTTCTTGGCATTCTTTTAGAATACCGAGAATATTACAGTTTCTTCAGGATGGTTTAGATAAGGGTTTGTCCGCAAGTTCCTTGAAAGGTCAAATCTCTGCTCTTTTCTGTTCTTTTTCACAGACAGATTGCTATTCTTCCTGATATTCATTGTTTTGTACAAGCTTTGGTTCGTATAAAGCCTGTCATTAAGTCAATTTCTCCTCCTTGGAGTTTGAATTTGGTTCTGGGGGTTCTTCAAGCTCCTCCATTTGAACCTATGCATTCATTGGATATTAAATTACTTTCTTGGAAAGTTTTGTTCCTTTTGGCCATCTCTTCTGCCAGAAGAGTTTCTGAATTATCTGCTCTTTCTTGTGAGTCTCCTTTTCTGATTTTTCATCAGGATAAGGCGGTGTTGCGAACTTCTTTTGAATTTTTACCTAAGTTGTGAATTCCAACAACATTAGTAGAGACATTGTGGTTCCTTCATTATGTCTTAATCCTAAGAATTCTAAGGAGAAATCGTTGCATTCTTTGGATGTTATTAGAGCTTTGAAATATTATGTTGAAGCTACTAAGTCTTTCCGAAAGACTTCAAGTTTATTTGTTATCTTTTCCGGTTTTAGAAAAGCCAGAAAACTTCTGCCATTTCTTTGGCATCTTGGTTGAAATCTTTAATTCATCTTGCCTATGTTGAGTCGGGTAAGACTCCGCCTCATAGGATTACAGCTCATTCTACTAGGTCAGTTTCTACTTCCTGGGCGTTTAGGAATGAAGCTTCGGTTGATCAGATTTGCAAAGCGGCAACTTGGTCCTCTTTGCATACTTTTACCAAATTCTACCATTTTGTTGTATTTTCTTCTTCTGAAGCAGTTTTTGGTAGAAAAGTACTTCAGGCAGCATTTTCAGTTTGAATCTTCTGCTTATGTTTTTCATTAAACTTTATTTTGGGTGTGGATTATTTTCAGCAGGAATTGGCTGTCTTTATTTTATCCCTCCCTCTCTAGTGACTCTTGTGTGGAAAGATCCACATCTTGGGTAGTCATTATCCCATACGTCACTAGCTCATGGACTCTTGCTAATTACATGAAAGAAAACATAATTTATGTAAGAACTTACCTGATAAATTCATTTCTTTCATATTAGCAAGAGTCCATGAGGCCCGCCCTTTTTTTGTGGTGGTTATGATTTTTTTGTATAAAGCACAATTATTCCAATTCCTTATTTTATATGCTTTCGCACTTTTTTCTTATCACCCCACTTCTTGGCAATTCGTTAAACTGAATTGTGGGTGTGGTGAGGGGTGTATTTATAGGCATTTTAAGGTTTGGGAAACTTTGCCCCTCCTGGTAGGAATGTATATCCCATACGTCACTAGCTCATGGACTCTTGCTAATATGAAAGAAATGAATTTATCAGGTAAGTTCTTACATAAATTATGTTTTTTCATTATTTTAATACAACATTGATGTTTGCCTCTTGCTTTTTTCTCTATCAGAGGCCTATGCTTTTGCATTTTCTCCTACATTGGTGTGTCCGGTCCACGGCTTCATCCTTACTTGTGGGATATTCTCTTCCCCTACAGGAAATGGCCAAGAGAGCACACAGCAAGAGCTGTCCATATAGCCCCCCCTCTGGCTCCGCCCCCCCAGTCATTCTCTTTGCCACTCTGAACAAGTAGCATCTCCACGGGGAGGTAAAGAGTATGTGGTGTTAGTTGTAGTTTTATTTCTTCTATCAAGAGTTTGTTATTTTAAAATAGTGCCGGTTTGTACTATTTACTCTACAACAGAAAGTGATGAAGAGTTCTGTTAAAAGAGGAGTATGATTTTAGCACCAGTAACTAAAATCCATTGCTGTTCCCACGCAGGACTGTTGAAACCAGAGAACTTCAGTTGGGGGGAACAGTTTGCAGACTTTTCTGCTCCAGGTTTGACCAGTCTCTTTTCTAACAAGACATAGTAATGCTAGAAGACTGTCAGTTTTCCCTTATGGGATCGGTAAGCCATTTTCTTAGACTCATAACAGATTAAGGCTTATAAAATGGGCTCTATGCTGGTTGACACTATTGTGGGCTAAATCGATTGGTTTATATCATATTTATATGACATTTGGAGTGTTTTGTGCAGTTTTGTGCAGTTTTGCGCAGTTACTTCTAGTGGCAGTGCATGCAGCTTCATGTGAGAGGGTCCTGTGGCTAAAAAACGGACTCAGGATGGCTTATTTCTGTAGTGAATAACCCCTAAGGAAGGTAAAAGCCGCAGCAAAGTCTGTGGCAGGGACTGTAGTGTGTTTAAACTGGTAAATTGAACAAATAGCTCCGGTTTTCTCATTTAAGGGTTTAGAGACTTGAAATTTGGTGTGCAATACTTTCAAAGCATTAAGACACTGGGGTGTAAATTTTGTAAAGATCGGATATTTCCTTCATAGTTTTTCAAACATTCAGAAATAAAGTGTGCTCTTTTTATTATTTAAAGAGACAGTAACGGTTTTGTTTAAAAACATTTTTATTGCATTAATAGCCTGCCAAATTCTGTCTATTTATATTCAGGTCATCTTCTCAGACCTGCTATTTCTTTGGCTGATATTGCGGCTGCCTCAACTTTTTGGTTGGAGAATTTAGCGCAACGAGAATTGGATCCTGACATATCTAGCATTACTCGCTTACTGCAACATGCTAATCATTTTATTTGTGATGCCATTTTTGATATTATCAAAATTGATGTTAGATCAATGTCTTTAGCTGTATTAGCTAGAAGAGCTTTGTGGCTTAAATCTTGGAATGCTTATATGACATCTAAATCTAGATTACTATCTCTTTCTTTCCAAGGTAATAATTTATTTGGTTCTCAGTTGGATTCTATTATTTCAACTATCACTGGAGGAAAAAGAGTTTTTTTTTTTTTTTTTTTATTATAATAGTTTTTTATTGAGGTTGAAATAACACATTGGTAACAGTCTCATCTACAGAATACATTGCACAACTAATATGGTTCTGGCATGACATTACATGATGGGCACCTCATTCTTTAAGTCTTATAGGTTTTGCGAGTTCCTCAGACAAGCAGGTCCAATCGTGGGACCAAAAGTAAAACAAAATAATTGAGGACATGGCAACATAGATAGTAGTAAAGATTGCAAATTCAACTTATGAGGGATAAACCCAGATTGTAAAAAGCATATACAATATCAGAAATAGTAGAGCATAATAAAGGCATCAGGATAACTCTGCATAGATCAACATTTAGGAAAACATGTAATGTAGCCTCTCTTGGTTGTTATTTTAGTTCAATAACCATTAGTACTGAGCCTCCATTAGAACATAGGCAATCTCAGAACCACTATCTTGAGTAAACTTCAGGTAACAGGAAATCACTATAAAATCAATGATCCTGTGTTGAACCCCTGTGAGCCATTCTACAATAATGCAGGGAAATAAAAAAAACTTAGCCATGGCTTAACAGGTAGGGCAGAGACTTCTAAACTCTGCCAAAAAGGTGTGCAGAGAGAAGGGGATCTTCCCCAACCGCACTGAAATGAGGAGTGAGAGGGGGGGGGGGGAAGGGAAGGGGGATGGGCGGAAGGGAGGGGGATGGGGGGGCAGGGAGGAAAGGAAGGGAAGGGGAGGGGGAAGGGAGGGGGAAGGGGAGGGAAGGAAGGGGGAAGGGAAGGAGAAGGGAGGAAGGGCGAGAGGGGGGAGGGGGGGGGAAGGGAGAGAGGGGGGAAGGGAGGGAGGGGGGGAGGGAGGGGGGGATGGGGGAAGGGGAGGGGGGAAGGGAAGGGAGGGAGGGGAGGAGGAGGGAGGGAGGGGGAAGGGCAGGGGGAGAGGGGGGAGGGAGGGGGGAGGGGGAGAGGGGGGAGGGAGGGGGAAGGGGGGAAGGGGGGGGGGAGGGGGGGCGGAGAAAAGGCCAAAAGAAAAACAACAAATCTTACTATTATTAACTCACACTTCTACCATAGAGCCCAGAGATATTAATAGAACAACAAAACATCATGACTAGCTGACCAAGGACAACTAAGCATATGGACAACCTAGAATAGAATATACAATCCAGACAAGAGCTCTAGATTAATCATACATGACAGTAGAATGCTAGAATATGTAGGTTATCGTCCTGACTATCCACAGAACATTGTTACTATACATTTATACTTGAGTGGGCCCCAGTTAACATGCTCAAATCCCTAGGTCAGTTAAAATGTTAGAAGGAAGTTAGTTAATTAGTGATCTCTTAGGAACTAAGCATATCATCAAGGTTTCATCATATGCATGACAATCATCTTTAACATAATATAAAAGTTTCATGCTGCTCCATGAATAAAGAACATTAATACGGCCATTATTATGCCTCTAAACAAGAACAAATAACAGAGATTGAGATAATACATATTGTTAGGCAATTAATCAGTTACACAATTAACATTAGATCTCTAGTGGCCCTAGACATGCTATATAAAGCAAAGGGGGTTAGTCGCGCAGACTGAGGGGAAAGCTTAAATGCTGCTGCTACAGACAGCTCCTCATGCTTTGGTACAAATTAAATGGTGAATAATAAGAATAATAGCTAGCGCTGTATTCAATTTAAAGAACCAAACAGACCCTACTATAAATTGCTAAAACCTATGGCTTGTTCACGCTGGGATCTCATATTAGGTACATAAGGGGTCATCTGACCCTGTCAGGTGCTGTAGCCCTTAAATTGCATATCTGATAGCCTTAAAGTATATAAGCCTTCAAAAGGTACTTGCGGAATATATAACCCACTATAGAAGCTCCAAAATAAACAGAGTCTAGCATATATTGCCTGTTTATGAGAAATTACCCCAATAGATTTGTGTTAGTCTGGTCTCTAAGCAGTGATGAATACATTAGGGAAACAAGCAAAATATGACTAACCAGTCTTAGATATATTATCAACATTAAAGCATAGCTATATTAACATAAACAGAGTGCATGGAGAAGCCAACTCGCCATTCAGATCATTTTCATTTGCCGCCATTAGAGCTGTGATACATGTTGGCGGGCTGGGAAGTTCAAAAAACGTATAGCGTGTATTATTATAGCATTGAAACCACTGCCACTTAGAATTTAGAGCTATTAAAGTCCATATAAGAAGTCACCAAATCTTACAAACTGCCCTTTGCAGTGAGCATAAACATGTATGTTTTCGTTAGGACAGCAGTATTCCGGCAGCGATATTAACACATTCAACTTTGAGCTGCACTTAGTGTTTCAGCTTACTCTGATGCAGATCCGAACTGAATGACGGCCAGTACTGAAAGATTTGGCCTTGTCAGGTGAGCCACAGAGCGGTGATGGGATCAGGATGATCTTTGCAGTGAGCATAAACATGTATGTTTTCGTTAGGACAGCAGTATTCCGGCAGCGATATTAACACATTCAACTTTGAGCTGCACTTAGTGTTTCAGCTTACTCTGATGCAGATCCGAACTGAATGACGGCCAGTACTGAAAGATTTGGCCTTGTCAGGTGAGCCACAGAGCGGTGATGGGATCAGGATGACTTCCAGATTCGAGTGGTGACAGGACTGTTAAAACATGAAAACTTGTCTGGGAGCCCCCAGGGTCAAACGGCCGGCGGGAGTAAAGTGCGTCTACACAATCTATGAGCTGGCAAAAGGTTCTCTGAGTGGTGTCCCAGACCGAAGCTCGATCTCTCAATCTCACTCTTTTCAAAGGGAAGTAGTGCTCTCTGCTCACACTGACAGCGTTCTCAAGCGCCTGTAAGTTGCGATCCAGCTCAAGGGGTGGTCTATTAGCACCATCGAAACTATCCCTCAGAGCTTCAGCCTGTATTCGCTTTCCTTGGGGGTAGATAGGCGTGTAGGGAGCGTCCTCCACAGCTGTCTGTATGGTATCGGGCTGCACAATGAGGACTACCTCCTCCTTAACAGCAGACTCAGACCGCTTTGCGTCAGGGTAATCCGCTCCTATAGCTGCTATCAAGGAATCAAACCTATTAAGTATCTGCCTCTCATACTCGGCAAACAAGACCTGTATCTCAGAAAAGGTGGCGGGCTCCATATCAGAGAGGAGGCCGGTGGCGCAGTTAGATTCCTCAAGCCTCTGTCGTTTGGCTCCCAACTAAAGACCTCAGCAGTGCCTCATCACAGGGTGCAATTGCCTTTAAGATCACACCATAAATCTTTGCAGAAAGTTAGATTATTATATGTAAAAGTAGAATAATGTCAGGAGCCTCCTCTAGATGTGGCTTGCTGCCTCGGCTTCAAGCTCCGCCCCGGAAAAGGAGTTTTTATGCCTCAGGATAAAAAACCTAAGGGTAAATCTAAGGCTTCTAACCGTTTTCGTTCCTTTCATCAGAATAAGGAACAAAAACTCAATCCTCCTCCCAAGGAATCTGCTTCCAATTGGAAGCCTTCCTCAAATTGGAATAAATCCAAGCCATTTAGGAAACCAAAGTCTGCCCCTAAGTCTGCATGAAGGTGCGGCCCTCATTCCAGCTCAGCTGGTAGGGGGCAGATTTAGGTTTTTCAAGGATTTTTGGATCAAATCTGTCCAAAATCATTGGATTCAGAGCATTGTCTCTCAGGGGTATCGAATAGGATTCAATGTAAGACCTCCTGTGAGAAGATTTTTTTCTCTCGCGCATCCCTGTAAATCCAGTAAAAGCTCAGGCTTTTCTGAATTGTGTTTCAGACCTGGAGTCTTCAGGGGTAATCATGCCAGTTCCTCCTCAGGAACAAGTTTTGGGGTTTTATTCAAACCTATTCATTGTACCAAAGAAAGAAAATTTATTCAGACCAGTTCTGGATCTGAAAATTTTGAATCGTTATGTAAGAGTACCAACTTTCAAGATGGTGACTATAAGGACTATTCTGCCTTTTATTCAGCAAGGACATAATATGTCCACAATAGACTTGCAGGATGCATACCTTCATATTCAGATTCAGCCAAAACACTATCAGTTTCTGAGATTCTCTTTTCTAGACAGGCATTACCAATTTGTTGCTCTTCCATTTGGCCTAGCAACAGCTCCAAGAATCTTTTCAAAGGTTCTGGGTGCCCTACTATCTGTAATCAGGGAACAGGGTATTGTGGTGTTTCCTTATTTGGACGATATCTTGGTACTAGCTCAGTCTTTACATACTGCAGAATCTCACACGAATCAACTAGTGTTGTTTCTTCGGAAACATGGTTGGAGGATCAATTTACCAAAAAGTTTCTTGATTTCTCAGACAAGGGTCACCTTTTTAGGCTTCCAGATAGATTCAGTGTCCATGACTCTGTCTCTAACAGACAAGAGACATTTAAAATTGATCGCAGCATGCCGGCACCTTCAGTCTCAGTCATTCCCTTTAGTGGCTATATGCATGGAAGTTTTGTATGCTGAATCAATGGTGCAGGGATTATACAAATATATCACAATTAATAGCCTTGAATCCCAATGTACGACACTCTCTGACATGGTGGATAGATCACCATTGTTTTGGTTCAAGGGGCTTCTTTTGTTCGGCCAACCTGGACTGTGATCTCAACAGATGCGAGTCTTTCAGGTTGGGGAGCTGTTTGGGGATCTCTGACAGCACAAGGGGTTTGGAAATCTCAAGAGGCGAGATTACCAATAAATATTTTAGAACTCCGTGCAATTCTCAGGGCTCTTCAGTTCTGGCTCCTGCTAAAGAGAGAACCGTTCATTTGTTTTCAGACAGACAATATCACAACTGTGGCTTATGTCAATCATCAGGGTGGGACTCGCAGTCCCCAAGCTATGAAAGAAGTATCTCGGATACTTACTTGGGCGGAATCCAGCTCCTGTCTAATCTCTGCGGTGCATATCCCAGGTGTAGACAATTGGGAGGCGGATTATCTCAGCTGCCAGACTTTACATCCAGGGGAGTGGTCTCTCCATCCAGATGTGTTTTCTCAGATTGTTCAGATGTGGGGTCTTCCAGAGATAGAGCTCATGGCCTCTCATCTAAACAAGAAACTTCCCAGATACCTGTCCAGGTCCAGGGATGTTTGAGCGGAAGCAGTGGATGCGCTGACACTTCCTTGGTGTTATCATCCTGCTTACATCTTCCCGCCTCTAGTTCTCCTTCCAAGAGTGATCTCCAAAATCATCATGGAACAGTCTTTTGTGTTGCTGGTGGCTCCAGCATGGCCACACAGGTTTTGGTATGCGGATCTGGTTCGGATGTCCAGTTGCCCGCCTTGGCCACTTCCGTTACGGCCGGACCTACTATCTCAAGGTCCGTTTTTCCATCAGGATCTCAAATCATTAAATTTGATGGTATGGAAATTGAACGCTTAGTTCTAAGTCATAGAGGTTTCTCTGACTCAGTGATTAACACTATGTTACAAGCTCGTAAATCTGTCTCTAGAAAGATTTATTATAGAGTTTGGAAGACTTACATTTCATGGTGTTCTTCTCATAAATTCTCCTGACATTCTTTTAGAATTCCTAGAATTTTACAGTTCCTTCAGGATGGTTTGGATAAGGGTGTGTCTGCAAGTTCCTTGAAAGGACAAATCTCCGCTCTTTCTGTTTTATTTCACAGAAAGATTGCTATACTTCCTGATATTCACTGTTTTGTACAGGCTTTAGTTCATATTAAGCCTGCCATTAAATCAATTTCTCCTCCTTGGAGTCTTAATTTGGTTCTGAAGGCTTTACAGGCTTCTCCATTTGAGCCTATGCATTCTTTGGACATTAAACTACTTTCTTGGAAAGTGTTGTTCCTTTTGGCTATCTCTTCTTCTAGAAGAGTTGCTGAGCTATCTGCTCTTTCTTGTGAGTCTCCTTTTCTGATTTTTCATCAGGATAAGGCAGTTTTGCGGACTTCTTTTCAATTTTTACCTAAGGTTGTGAATTCTAACAACATTAGTAGAGAAATTGTTGTCCCTTCCTTATGTCCCAATCCTAAGAATTCTTTGGAGAGATCCTTACATTCTTTGGATGTGGTAAGAGCTTTGAAATATTATGTGGAAGCTACTAAAGATTTCAGGAAGACTTCCACTCTATTTGTTTTATTTTCTGGTCCTAGGAAAGGTCAGAAGGCTTCTGCTATTTCCTTGGCTTCTTGGTTGAAACTTTTGTTTCATCAAGCTTATTTGGAGTCAGGTTAGGCCCTGCCTCAGATAAATACAGCTCATTCTACTAGATCAGTCTCCACTTCGTGGGCTTTTAAGAATGAAGCTTCAGTTGATCAGATTTGCAAAGCGTCGACTTGGTCCTCTTTGCATACATTTACTAAATTCTACCGTTTTGATGTATTTGCTTCTTCGGAAGCAGTTTTTGGTAGAAAAGTTCTTCAGGCAGCTGTTTCAGTTTGATTCTTCTTCTTTTGATTTAAGTTTTTTTCTTTCAAAAATGAAAATAAACTTTTTTTTTTTTTTGGGGGGGGGGTTGTGAATTAATTTTTTCAGCGAAATATGGCTGTTTTTATTTTTATTCCCTACCTCTCTAGTGACTCTTGAGTGGAAGACTCCACATCTTGGGTATTGATATCCCATATGTCACTAGCTCATGGACTCTTGCCAATTACATGAAAGAAAACATAATTTATGTAAGAACTTACCTGATAAATTCATTTCTTTCATATTGGCAAGAGTCCATGAGGCCCACCCTTTTTATGGTGGTTATGATTTTTTGTATAAAGCACAATTATTTCAAAATTTCTTTTGTTGATGCTTTCTACTCCTTTCTTTATCACCCCACTGCTTGGCTATTCATTAAACTGAATGGTGGGTGTGGTGAGGGGTGTATTTATAGGCATTTTGAGGTTTGGGAAACTTTGCCCCTCCTGGTAGGATTGTATATCCCATATGTCACTAGCTCATGGACTCTTGCCAATATGAAAGAAATGAATTTATCAGGTAAGTTCTTACATAAATTATGTTTTTGACTAGGTAGAATAGTTATTAAATAGTTATTAACTATTTAATAACTACCTAGCTAAAATAAATACAAATTTACCTGTAAAATAAAACCTAACCTAAGTTACTCTAACACCTAACACTACTCTATAATTAAATTAATTGCTAAATTAAATACAATTAAATAAAATTAGCTAAAGTACAAAAAACCCCACTAAATTACAAGATGGTACCAGTCTTGACAGGAGAGGGTCTACCGCTCACTTTTTGTCAGACTCGTAATACCGGCACTATGCAAGTCCCATTGAAAAAATAGGATACGCAATTTACGTAAGTTATTTTTGCGGTATTTCCAAGTCTGGCCAAAAAAGTGAGCGGTTCACCTGTACCTGCAAGACTCGTAATACCAGCAGGCGTTAAAAAGCAGCGTTAGGACCGGCCAACACTGGTTTTTAAGCCTAGCGCACAACTCGTAATCTAGCCGGTAGTTAGCAGTTTCACATCTGCATGAGGCCACAGGAAATAAGGGGGATGCAGTTAGAGTAACAGAAAAATGTCCATATATACATATATAAGAAACAAATACTAGAGAAGTTGTAGAATGCTGCAAGTATATATGAGAAACATATGTGAAGGAAGTCATGGAATGTTTCTTGCTGTATTTTAAAAATTCATATAAGTTTCAAACTCCCCTCAAGTCTGTTTCAATTTACCCACATAACATAATATATATAATATACCCATCAAGTGGGCCAGCTGATATATTCAGCTCTGTGAATTTAAAGTAAAATACATATAATCCCATTCTATGGAGTAAAATTACTTTTCAGCGTTAGCTGTCAATAAAGCAGAATCAAACTTATGATGTGACTTCTTAGTAGTTAGTTTATTCCAAAGATGATCTAAAACTAAAAAGGCTTTGCTTATATTTTTCACAGGATTTCTACCAAGCATAAAGCCAGATTGAGCAATATGAATCAAGAGGTTTACATTTTTTTTCAATCTCTTTGCAATGTTTTACATTAAAAGTTTGTAATATTTTTTTAGTAAGTAGAAGGATCTAAAAGATGAAGGGGTTTCTGGGTCTTTCTCTTTCTTAAGATTAAACGTTATAGTAGGAAAATATAAAGATTTTAAATCCTGTTCAAAGTAGTATTTATTTTATTAAGGTACGTAAAAAGACATCTGGCATCATTTGTAGTTGCTTAATATGTTCTACCTCTTTAAAAGGGTGACTAACATAACTTCCCTTTAAAGTGTTATCCACATGATATCAATTTTATCAAAATTAATTTTGTATCCTGAGAACAAACTGTATTCCTGAATAACTTCTAAAATAAAGGGATGCTATGCTGAGTGCCACTCAGAAAGATCATTAAATTGTCAGTGTAAAAAGATAATACTACATTCTAACCCCTTATATGGATACTTTTCATTATCTGTCATAGATAAATAGCTAATGGCTCAATAGGAATATTTGGAGAGGAAAGGAGAGAGGGGACACTCTTGTCTTGTCACTTTCAATAAAAATATTTTTTTACGTGGGGCAAGTCTGTTAGTCAATAAATTTGAAAATGGATTTTTATATAATAAGTGTAGAAAATTGCAGAAGTGGCCTTTAAATCTAAAATGATCTCAAGTAGAATAAACATAATCCCATTCTATGGAGTTGAATGCCTTTTTTGCCTTGGTTGTCAATAGAGCAGAATCGACCTTATGATGTGATTTATTTGTAGTTGGTTTATTCCAATGATGATCTAAAACTAAAAAGTCTTTATGTATATTTTTCACAGGATTTCTACCCACCATAAACCCAGATTGAGAAATATGAATCAAGAGGTTTCATTTTTTTTTCAATCTCTTTGCAATGTTATACATTAAAAGTTTGTATTATTTTTTTATTAAGTAGAAGGGTCCATAAGATGAAGGGGATTACGGGTCTTTCTCTTAAAAATTAAAGTTATAGTAAAGGATGAAAAATATAAAGATTTTAAATCCTGTTCACAGTTGTTAGAGGTCCTCTCAGGGCCAGGATACCACTTATCACTAATCAGTATTCACCTTTAGTATAGAGAGTATGTTTGCACCTTTTATAGTTGAAAGAGAATGCTGCAATATCTCAGAATTAGGAATTTCCCATGGCAATCATTCCTTAGTGTATTATCAAACTACTCAAAATAAAGAGATTAAGGACACACCTTAGCTAGAAATTTAAAACAACTATACAGATAAATGCTTTTTGGGAGTGGTATACTTATGATGATACTGAGGGTATATTATCCACTTACCAAGGCTCTTATTGGATCTGTGTTACTAAAGCATATGCATTTTTCCTTTCTTAACTTGTATGGTATCTGCTATTTGGGTTTTGTAATTCCAAGTGTTTGACAGTGAAAGGAATTATCTTACCATAAAGATGTCTTTACCTTTAAAAAATATTTGTAGTTTTTAACTACAATACTTGTATATACAGCACAATACAATATAACACAACATAATACAATATAAAGAAGCATCAATCAGTGATTACTCCAGTGATATCTATGTCTATCTATAGTATAAATATATCTATGTATGTGGGACTTTAACCCTTAAATTTGGTGGGACTGTCATCCCCATGATAGCAAGACTCAACTGAGGAGGGACTCCAACCCCCTCGTAATATTAAATGGCCAGACCTCTTGGCTCCAATTCACAGAAGGGAAGCGGTATAGAATCTCTCTACTTACCCCGCGTGAATCCCAGTTGCTAATGCCAGACCTGTTTTAAGGTCCTTTCAGGGCCGGGATACCAATTATCACTAATCAGTATTCACCTGGAACTGAATAATCCACCATACAAGGCCTTGGAGAGCAAAATCAGGCATGCACACAGAATATAGTCCAAGTCTGCTCTGTTTATTATCAACAGTGCTGTGGTTATATAGTATACATCACATATATTGTAAATTGCTTCATACACGCCCCCTTATTGCAAAATAATCAGTGGAAAGTTACAGAACTTTAGACATAAGATTGTTTATGTAAAGAACCAAAAATTGTGAAATGCTGACCTTGTTAAAAAGATAAGACTGAATAAAATGAGTAGTGAATGTAGTCCAGCGCTAGATTAGCACGGGTGTAGAGTATTTAGTTAAATTCTATCATTTGAATATATTGTATTTTGTGATTGGATAAATGTTTAATGTAGGTACTGCAATGTTGTTATTATATATTTATTGTAGGTAATCCTAAGTATTTATCAACATTCCATTAATAAAAAGATATAAACAGGTATATACAACTGAAATATGTAAACTTGTTGTCTAATGTGAGCTTCTTATCTATATATAAAAACTAATAAAACATTTGTATTATTAGACAGAAATTTAATAACTTGTTAAAAGCATACATAAAATAAAAAGGGACGTCTCCCTTATAACATCGATTTCATCAGAGAAAACAATTGAATAACTGTAGTATATATTTCCGCTATTTTATAATCAGGTACCTGTTATATAGTGTAACAAATGATAATGTCCAGAAATTGGATTAAAAACTTAAAGATCTAAACGAGATGACCTCCCCGCTATTGTGGCGGGTGTGTGTTATCAGTCCGTTAGTGAGAGACTGGTATTTTAAAATGTCATGTGACTTTTCCTACGTCACACTTGTGATCGTAGCTGTTTCAATATAGTTGTAATGTAACCAGTGATCCTTGATATTCTGTCAAGCGCTTATTATGTTGCAATTTTTTTAACTTTAATCTGTATGTGTATCCGTGTGTAATTAGGGAGTCTTGGGGGAGATTGCAACTTACGCTGGTCTCTTGGCACACCTGATTTCTCTTTTAGTGTGGTCTTTGCGGTCACATTCAGTGAATTGGATGTTAAACTTTGCGGTCACGTGCAGTGACTATAATGCAATCCTCGCAGTGTGGACTTGGCGGTCACTTGTAGTGACTGTAATGAGGTCTATGCGGTCACGGAGATGACTAGTGGTGGGGTCTTTGCGGTCACAAGTGGTGACTAGGAGTAGAATCTTTACCGGACATCAGTGATGTTATACAGCAAGGTCTTTGCGGTCACAGATTGTGACTTGCATGTATTAACTTGCGGTTATATCTTTGCGGTCACAGATTGTGACTTAAAAGTGGTCTTTGCGATCACTAACAGTAGTGACTTAGAGGAAATCTTTGCGGTCACTAGTAGTGACTAACAGAATGATCTGTATCGTTGGAGATCAAAGTAAAACTTGGCAATCTCTCTGTGCAACTTAGTAGAGCTGATTAGAAACAAATGCAGGTTGTAGCAATGTCCAACTGCAATGTTGCAGGACGTAATCAGCAAAGGAAGTCTTGTAGTAGTTGTCTTTCCTTTCTTGGCAATTATAACAGCAATCAAAATAAAAACATAAAGTGCAGAGTGACAACAGTGTCAAGGTCAATGCGTTTCGCCCTTAGGCTTTATCAAGACATAAAGAACCAAAAATTGTGAAATGCTGACCTTGTTAAAAAGATAAGACTGAATAAAATGAGACTATGTTAAAGGGACAGTTTACCCAAACCAAGACCTATTTTTAATATAATTAACAATCAAAACTAAACCTATGTGTATGTGACTTTTTTACTAAATTGTTTTATAACTAATGGCTAGATTATGAGTTTTGCGTTATGAGTAAAAAAGCAGCGTTATGCTATTACGAGTCTTGTCAAAAAAGCTGTCGAGCACACTTTTTTGGTCATACCGCAAATTAACTTACGCAATTTGCGTAAAGTCTTTTTTTCAATGGGACTTCCATAGCGCCGATATTACAAGCTTTTTCTGGGAGGCCAAAAAGTGATCGGTACAGCCTATCCCGCAAGATTCGTAACGCAATCTAAAGTCAGTAGTTATGAGTTTTACGCTACAAAGCTGTAGCATAAAACTCATAACTAAAGTGCTAAAAAGTACACTAACACCCTTAAACTACCTATTAACCCCTAAACCAAGGCCCTCCCACATCGCAAACACTAAAATAAAATTATTACCCCCTAATCTGCCTCTCCCGACATTGCCGCCACTATAATAAACATATTAACCCCTAAACCTCCGCACTCCCGCATCACAAACCCTAGTTAAATATTATTAACCCCTAATCTGCCACCCCTAACATCGCCGCCACCTACCTACATTTATTAACCCCTAATCTGCCACACCCAACGTCACCGCCACTATAATAAATTTATTAACCTCTAAACCTAACCCTAACACCCCCTACCTTAAATATAATTCAAATAAATCTAAATAAAAATTCCTATAATTACCTAAATAATTCCTATTTAAAACAAAATACTTACCTGTAAAATAAACCCTAAGCTAGCTAAAATATAACTAATAGTTACATTGTAGCTAGCTTAGGGTTTATTTTTATTTTATAGACAAATTTGTATTTATTTTAACTAGGTAGAATAGTTAGTAAATAGTTTGAAATAAATTAATGATATGTAAGACTCTATGGCCTAGATTTGGAGTTTGGCGGTAGCCGTGAAAACCAGCGTTAGAGGCTCCTAACGCTGGTTTTAGGCTACCTCCGGTATTTGGAGTCACTCAAAAAAGGGTCTAACGCTCACTTTTCAGCCGCGACTTTTCCATACCGCAGATCCCCTTACGTAAACTGCGTATCCTATCTTTTCAATGGGATTTTTCTAACTCCGGTATTTAGAGTCGTGTCTGAAGTGAGCGTTAGAAATCTAACGACAAAACTTCAGCCGCAGAAAAAAGTCAGTAGTTAAGAGCTTTCTGGGCTAACGCCGGTTCATAAAGCTCTTAACTACTGTACTCTAAAGTACACTAACACCCATAAACTACCTATGTACCCCTAAACCGAGGTCCCCCCACATCGCCGCAACTCGATAAAAAATTTTTAACCCCTAATATGCTGACCGCCACCTACGTTATCCTTATGTACCCCTAATCTGCTGCCCCTAACACCGCCGACCCCTATATTATATTTATTAACCCCTAATCTGCCCCCCACAATGTCGCCGCCACCTACCTACACTTATTAACCCCTAATCTGCCGTCCGCACGCTGCCGCCGCCGCCAGCTACATTATCCCTATGTACCCCTAATCTGCTGCCCTAACATCGCCGACCCCTATATTATATTTATTAACCCCTAACCTGCCCCCCACAATGTCGCCGCCACCTACCTACAATAATTAACCCTTAATCTGCCGAACGCAAAGAGCCGCCAGCTACATTATAGCTATGTACCCCTAATCTGCTGCCCCTAACACCGCCGACCCCTATATTATATTTATTAACCCCTAACCTGCCCTCCCTAACATCGCCGACACCTAACTTCAATTATTAACCCCTAATCTGCCGACCGAATCTCGCCGCTATTCTAATAAATGTATTAACCCCTAAAGCTAAGTCTAACCCTAACACTAACACCCCCCTAAGTTAAATATAATTTTAATCTAACGAAATTAATTAACTCTTATTAAATAAATTATTCCTATTTAAAGCTAAATACTTACCTGTAAAATAAATCCTAATATAGCTACAACATAAATTATAATTATATTATAGCTATTTTAGGATTAATATTTATTTTACAGGTAACTTTGTATTTATTTTAACCAGGTACAATAGCTATTAAATAGTTACGAACTATTTAATAGCTAAAATAGTTAAAATAATTACAAATTTACCTGTAAAATAAATCCTAACCTAAGTTACAATTAAACCTAACACTACACTATCAATAAATAAATTAAATACAATACCTACAAATAACTACAATGAAATAAACTAACTAAAGTACAAAAAATAAAAAAGAACTAAGTTACAAGAAATAAAAAAATATTTACAAACATAAGAAAAATATTACAACAATTTTAAACTAATTACACCTACTCTAAGCCCCCTAATAAAATAACAAAGCCCCCCAAAATACAAAAAATGCCCTACCCTATTCTAAATTACTAAAGTTCAAAGCTCTTTTACCTTACCAGCCCTGAACAGGGCCCTTTGCGGGGCATGCCCCAAGAAGTTCAGCTATTTTGCCTGTAAAAAAAACATTCAATACCCCCCCCAACATTACAACCCATCACCCACATACCCCTAATCTAACCCAAACCCCCCTTAAATAAACCTAACACTAAGCCCCTGAAGATCATCCTACCTTGTCTTCACCATACCAGGTTCACCGATCCGTCCTGGCTCCAAAATCTTCATCCAACCCAAGCGGGGGCTGGCGATCCATCTTCCGGCGGCTGAAGAGGTCCAGAAGAGGCTCCAAAGTCTTCATCCTATCCGGGAAGAAGAGTAGATCCGGACCGGCAACCATCATCTTCCAAGCGGCATCTTCTATCTTCATCCGATGAGGACCGGCATCATCCTGAAGACCTCCACCGCGGACCCCTCTTCATCCGGCGACGTCCAACTGAAGAATGACGGTTCCTTTAAGGGACGTCATCCAAGATGGCGTCCCTCGAATTCCGATTGGCTGATAGGATTCTATCAGCCAATCGGAATTAAGGTAGGAATATTCTGATTGGCTGATGGAATCAGCCAATCAGAATCAAGATCAATCCGATTGGCTGATCCAATCAACCAATCAGATTGAGCTCGCATTCTATTGGCTGTTCCGATCAGCCAATAGAATGCAAGCTCAATCTGATTGGCTGATTGGATCAGCCAATGGGATTGAACTTGATTCTGATTGGCTGATTCCATCAGCCAATCAGAATATTCCTACCTTAATTCCGATTGGCTGATAGAATCCTATCAGCCAATCGGAATTCGAGGGACGCCATCTTGGATGACGTCCCTTAAAGGAACCGTCATTCTTCAGTTGGACGTCGCCGGATGAAGATGGGTCCGCGGTGGAGGTCTTCAGGATGGAGCCGGTCCTCATCGGATGAAGATTGAAGATGCCGCTTGGAAGATGATGGTTGCCGGTCCGGATCTACTCTTCTTCCCGGATAGGATGAAGACTTTGGAGCCTCTTCTGGACCTCTTCAGCCGCCGGAAGATGGATCGCCAGCCCCCGCTTGGGTTGGATGAAGATTTTGGAGCCAGGACGGATCGGTGAACCTGGTATGGTGAAGACAAGGTAGGACGATCTTCAGGGGCTTAGTGTTAGGTTTATTTAAGGGGGGGTTGGGTTAGATTAGGGGTATGTGGGTGGTGGGTTGTAATGTTGGGGGGGGGGTATTGTATGTTTTTTTTTACAGGCAAAAGAGCTGAACTTCTTGGGGCATGCCCCGCAAAGGGCCCTGTTCAGGGCTGGTAAGGTAAAAGAGCTTTGAACTTTAGTAATTTAGAATAGGGTAGGGCATTTTTTATTTTGGGGGGCTTTGTTATTTTATTAGGGGGCTTAGAGTAGGTGTAATTAGTTTAAAATTGTAAGATTTTCCTTATGTTTGTAAATATTTTTTTATTTTTTGTACTTTAGTTAGTTTATTTCATTGTAGTTATTTGTAGATATTGTATTTAATTAATGTATTGATAGTGTAGTGTTAGGTTTAATTGTAGATATTTTATTTAATTAATTTAATGATAGTGTAGTGTTAGGTTTAATTGTAACTTAGGTTAGGATTTATTTTACAGGTAATTTTGTTATTATTTTAACTAGGTAACTATTAAATAGTTATTAACTATTTAATAGCTATTGTACCTGGTTAAAATAATTACAAAGTTACCTGTAAAATAAATATTAATCCTAAAATAGCTATAATATAATTATAATTTATAGTGTAGCTATATTAGGATTTATTTTACAGGTAAGTATTTAGCTTTAAATAGGAATAATTTATTTAATAAGAGATAATTAATTTCATTAGATGTAAATTATATTTAACTTAGGGGGGTGTTAGTGTTAGGGTTAGACTTAGCTTTAGGGGTTAATACATTTATTAGAATAGCGGTGAGCTCCAGTCGGCAGATTAGGGGTTAATAATTGAATTTAGGTGTCGGCGATGTTAGGGAGGGCAGATTAGGGGTTAATACTATTTATTATAGGGTTAGTGAGGCGGATTAGGGGTTAATAACTTTATTATAGTAGCGCTCAGGTCCGGTCGGCAGATTAGGGGTTAATAAGTGTAGGCAGGTGGAGGCGACGTTGTGGGGGGCAGATTAGGGGTTAAAAAATATAATATAGGGGTCGGCGATGTTAGGGCAGCAGATTATGGGTACTTAGGGATAATGTAAGTAGCGGCGGTTTACGGAGCGGCAGATTAGGGGTTAATAATAATATGCAGGGGTCAGCGATAGCGGGGGCAGCAGATTAGGGGTTAATAAGTGTAAGGTTAGGGGTGTTTAGACTCGGGGTACATGTTAGAGTGTTAGGTGCAGACGTAGGAAGTGTTTCCCCATAGGAAACAATGGGGCTGCGTTAGGAGCTGAACGCGGCTTTTTTGCAGGTGTTAGGTTTTTTTTCAGCTCAAACAGCCCCATTGTTTCCTATGGGGGAATCGTGCACGAGCACGTTTTTGAGGCTGGCCGCGTCAGTAAGCAACTCTGGTATCGAGAGTTGAAGCTGCGTTAAATATGCTCTACGCTCCTTTTTTGGAGCCTAAAGCAGCCTTTATGTGGACTCTCAATACCAGAGTTATTTTTATGGTGCGGCCAGAAAAAAGCCGGCGTTAGCTACGCGGGTCCTTACCGACAAAACTCTAAATCTAGCCGTAAATTTCTTAATGTCTGTTTGCTATACCCTTTAGTGATGTGCTAATATTCCTCTTAATAATCCCTTATAAATTATTATTCCCAATATAAAATTTTAACACACAATCACCAGCTTAAACTACTTGTAAGAACATTAACTCACAAGTCATACTCCAGCAATACAAAACTTTATTATAATGAGGCTAAATAAACATTAATTACAATATGCAGGTTAAATATAAATACACCTAAGCAAATCACTTATAAATACACAGCATTGAACTAAACATCAATATTACACTAATACATTTGCCCATCCTAATGTGAGTGTGCGTGGTGTGCTGTAATGGATGTGTCAGTACTCACATGTTTACAGAGCAAGATCCCAAAGAATAAGAGACCAAACCGTGTGTGTTGATTGGCTTTATTGTAAGTCTTTCAACTCTCCCACAATGATGATGTCACTCATATGCAAGCCCCTTTTGTAATGTTAAAAGTATATGGTTTCAGCCTTGCCATGCGATCGGGGGAGGGAAAGAGCATTTGGTCACTCAAACGGGTCTCTCTATATATATTCCACTTACACCAGCTGGTCATAATTAGCAGACAGGGCCTGGTAATGTGATCTCTCTCTATTCCAGTATCTGAATGAGGAGTTAACCCCTTCTTGACCATACAGCTGAGTTCTTACAGTGATATCCCTTATATATACCCCTTCCTGACCATATCGGAGTTCTTACAGATTTATGCCTTTATTACATTCCCCCCTTTTGGCAATGGAGGTTACTGGTACCCTTACATTCAAATGGGTGTTTTATATGAGTGAATATGTTAGAACATTCCTAACCCCACCTATGTGTGATGGCTATATTAGTGTACTAAAGATGCTTCCATTCGCATACCATAATATAAGTGATATACACTTTCAATTAGTGATTTTAAATAACAACACATACAAATTTGAATAATTATGCATTATATAGAAATAAATAATATGATTATGGGGGGTAGTTATCAACGTGTCAACTTTCCTGCCTTCGCCGGCCAAATACGCCCGCCTAAGCTCGCCTCACATCGCCGCCGCGGACCTGAAAATTTTTGCCTAAGTTATCAAATAAAGCTGTCAAAAAGCCGCGCACCAAGTACGGAGCGATGAGCAGCGGACTGTGAGAGTTATCACTCATCCGATCTCGCTGCTCTTCGGCTTTTTCCCAGCTTTATTGCTAGCCTGTCACTAAGCACTCACACTAAACTGCACTGTTCTACCCCCTATACCGGCGCCCCCGGAGCCCCCCGCACCTAAATAAAGTTACTAACCCCTAAACCGCCACTCCTAGACCCTGCCGCAACTCTGATAAATGTATTAACCCCTAAACTGTCGCTCCTAGACCCTGCCGCAACTCTGATAAATGTATTAACCCCTAAACCGCCGCTCCCGGACAACGCTGCCACCTACATTATACCTAGTAACCCCTATCCTGCCCCCCCTATACTGTCGCCCTCTATAATAAAGTTATTAACCCCTATCCTGCTGATCCCGCACCTCGCCGCAACTAAATAAATTGTTTAACCCCTAAACCGCCACTCCCAGACCCTGCCGCAACCTATATTAAATTTATTAACCCCTAATCTGCCCCCCTACACTGTCGCCACCTATAATACATTTATTAACCCCTATCCTGCCCCCCACTACACCGCCGCCACTGTAATAAATTTATTAACCCCTAAACTTAAGTCTAACACTAACCCTAACACCCCCCTAACTTAAATATTAATTAAATAAATCCAAATAATATTTCTATTATGAACTAAATTAATCCTATTTAAAACTAATTACTTACATTTAAAATAAACCCTAATATAGCTACAATATAAATAATAATTATATTGTAGCTATCTTAGGATTTATTTTTATTTTACAGGTAACTTTCAATTTATTTTAACTAGGTACAATAGCTATTAAATAGTTATTAACTATTTAATAGCTTACCTAGCTAAAATAAAGAGAAATTTACCTGTAAAATAAAAACTAACCTAAGTTACAATTACACCTAACACTACACTATCATTAAATAAATTATTCCTATTTAAAACTAAATACTTACCTGTAAATTAAACCCTAAGATAGCTACAATGTCATTAATAATTACATTGTAGCTATTTTAGGATTTATATTTATTTTACAGGTAACTTTGTATTTATTTTAGCTAGTTATAATAGTTAATAAATAGTTATTAACTATTTAATAACTACCTAGCTAAAAGAAATACAAAATTACCTGTAAAATAAATCCTAACCTAAGTTACAATTAAACCTAACACTACACTATCTTTAAATTAATTAAATAAATTAACTACAAATAACTGCAATTAAATACAATTACATAAACTAACTAAAGTACAAACAATAAAAAAAGCTAAGTTACAAAAAATAAAAAAAATAAGTTACAAACATTTTAAAAATATTACAACAATTTTAAGCTACTTACACCTAATCTAAGCCCCCTAATAAAATAACAAAGCCCCCCAAAATAAAAAAAATGCCCTACCCTATTCTAAATTAAAAAAGTTCAAAGCTCTTTTACCTTACCAGCCCTTAAAAGGGCCTTTTGTGGGGGCATGCCCCAAAGAATTCAGCTCTTTTGCCTGTAAAAGAAAAATACAACCCCCCCAACATTAAAACCCACCACCCACATACCCCTAATCTAACCCAAACCCCCCTTAAATAAACCCAACACTAATCCCCTGAAGATCATCCTACCTTTAGTCGTCTTCACTCAGCTGAGCAGCAATGGAACCAAAGAGGAGACCCGGAGCGGCAGAAGTGATCCTCCAAGCGGCGCTGAAGAAATCTTCCATCCGATGAATTGATCCTCCAAGCGGCGCTGAAGAACTCTTCCATCCGGGCGATGTCATCTTCCAAGAGGCGCTGAAGAAGTCTTCTATCCGGGCGATGTCATCTTCCAAGCCGGGTCTTCAATCTTCATCCCGCCGACGCAGAACATCCTTCTTTACCGATGGACTACCGACGAATGAAGGCTCCTTTAAGGGACGTCATCCAAGATGGCGTCCCTTCAATTCCGATTGGCTGATAGGATTCTATCAGCCAATCGGAATTAAGGTAGGAAAAATCTGATTGGCTGATTGAATCAGCCAATCAGATTCAAGTTCAATCCGATTGGCTGATCCAATCAGCCAATCAGATTGAGCTCGCATTCTATTGGCTGTTCCGGTAAATTTCTCTGGGTTTTAATGTTGGGGGGGGGTTGTATTTTTCTTTTTCAGGCAAAAGAGCTGAATTCTTTGGGGCATGCCCCCACAAAAGGCCCTTTTAAGGGCTGGTAAGGTAAAAGAGCTTTGAACTTTTTAAATTTAGAATAGGGTAGGGCATTTTCTCTTGTTAAGTGTATTCAGTCCACGGGTCATCCATTACTTATGGAATATATTCTCTTCCCAACAGGAAATTGCAAGAGGATCACCCAAGCAGAGCTGCTACATAGCTCCTCCCCTCACATGTCATATTCAGTCATTCTCTTGCAACTTAATAGATAGGACGTTGTGAGAGGTCTGTGGTGTTTTTATACTTAGTTTATTTCTTCAATCAAAAGTTTGTTATTTTAAAATGACACCGGAGTGTGTTGTTTATTCTCAGGCAGTATTTGGAAGAAGAATCTGCCTGCGTTTTCTATGATCTTAGCGGCAGTAACTAAGATCCACTGGCTGTTCTCGCATATTCTGAGGAGTGAGGTAACTTTCAGAAAGGGAATAGCGTGCGGGGAACCCTGCAAACAAGGTATGTGCAGTAAATTATTTTTCTAAGGAATGGAATTGACTAAGAAAATACTGCTGATACCGATGTAATGTAAGTAAAAGCCTTTAATACAGTGAGAGCGACTGTTAGCAGGCTGGTTTAAATATATACAGTAAAGTAATTTTCTAAGGAATGGAATTTGACTGAGAAAATGCTATTAATACTGAAGTGATGTTATAAGCCTTAAATGCAGTAGGAAGACTGGTATCAGGCTTATCAATAGAGATACATGCTCCTTAAAAAAGGGATGTTTAAAACGATTTTACTGGCATGTTTAATCATTTTGTGAGGTACATTGGTGATAAAACTTGTTGGGGCATAAAATTTTTCCCCATGGCTGACAATATTTCTGCATAGAAACAGTTAACTGAAACTCCCAATATTGTAATATTGAGTAGGAGGGGCCTATTTTAGCGCTCTTTTGACGCAGTAAAAATTCAGGCTCTGTCTTCCTGCTTCTTTCTGCTTGACCCGGGTCGTCTCCAGACAGCTTAAGGGACTTCAAAAGTCATTTTGAGGGAGGTAATCAGTCACAGCAGACCTGTGACAGTGGTTTTTTGACTGTATTAAAAAACGTTTTTTTTGCTTATAAAAACCGTTTGGGTTTTAAGGGGTTAATCATCCATTTGCAAGTGGGTGCAATGCTCTGCTAACTTAATACATTTACTGTGAAATTTTGTTTGCTATAACTGATTTGGTTCATTGTTATTTCAACTGTGACAGTTTTCTGTGCTTCTTAAAGGCACAGTAGCGTTTTTCTTTATTACTTGTAAAATTATTTACAGTGTTTTCCAAGTCTGCTAGTCTTATTGCTAGTCTGTTTAAACATGTCTGACACAGATGAATCTGTTTGTTCACTATGTTTAAAGGCCACTGTGGAGCCCCACAGAAACATGTGTACTAAATGTATTGATTTCACTTTAAATAATAAAGGTCAGTCTTTATCTATAAAGGAATTATCACCAGACAACGAGGGGGAAGTTATGCCGACTAACTCTCCTCACGTGTCAGTACCTTCGCCTCCCGCTCAGGAGGCGCGTGATATTGTGGCGCCATGTGCATCAGGGACGGCCATACAAATCACCTTACAAGACATGGCTAATATTATGAATAATACCCTGACAGAAGTATTATCTAAATTGCCAGAATTAAGAGGCAAGCACGATTGCTCTAGGGTAAGAATAGAGCGCGCTGGTGCTACAAGAGCCATGTCCGATACTGCGTCACAGTTTGCAGAACATGAGGACGGAGAGCTTCATTCTGTAGGTGACGGATCTGATCCAGGGAAACCGGATTCAGAGATCTCTAATTTTAAATTTAAGCTTGAGAACCTCTGTGTATTGCTAGGGGAGGTTTTAGCGGCTCTGAATGACTGTAACACAGTTGCGATTCCAGAGAAATTATGTAGGCTGGATAGATACTATGCAGTACCGGTGTGTACTGACTTTTTTCCTATACCTAAAAGGCTTACAGAAATTATTAGCAAGGAGTGGGATAGACCTGGTGTGCCCTTTACCCCACCTCCTATATTTAGAAAAATGTTTCCAATAGACGCCACTACACGGGACTTATGGCAGACGGTCCCTACGGTGGAGGGAGCAGTTTCTACTTTAGCTAAGCGTACCACTATCCCGGTGGAAGATAGTTGTGCTTTTTCGGATAAAATGGATAAAAAATTGGAGGGTTACCTTAAGAAAATGTTTGTTCAACAAGGTTTTATCTTACAGCCCCTTGCATGCATTGCGCCTGTCACTGCTGCTGCGGCATTTTGGTTTGAGTCTCTTGAAGAGGCCATTCACTCTGCTCCATTGGATGAAATTAGGGACAAGCTTAAAGCACTTAAGCTAGCTAATGCATTTGTTTCTGATGCCATTGTACATCTAACTAAACTAACGGCTAAGAATTCCGGTTTTGCCATTCAAGCGCGCAGAGCGTTATGGCTTAAATCCTGGTCAGCTGATGTGACTTCTAAATCTAAATTACTTAATATTCCTTTCAAGGGGCAAACCTTATTCGGGCCCGGCTTGAAAGAAATTATCGCTGACATTACGGGAGGTAAGGGTCATACCCTTCCTAAGGACAAGGCCAAATCAAAGGCCAAACAGTCTAATTTCCGTGCCTTTCGAAACTTCAAGGCAGGAGCAACGTCAACTTCCTCCGCCCCAAAACAGGAAGGAACCGTTGCTCGTTACAGACAGGCCTGGAAAACTAACCAGTCCTGGAACAAGGGCAAGCAGGCCAGAAAACCTGCTACTGCCCCTAAGACAGCATGAAGGGATGGCCCCCTATCCGGAAACGGATCTAGTGGGGGGCAGACTTTCTCTCTTCGCCCAGGCGTGGGCAAGAGATGTCCAGGATCCCTGGGCGTTGGAGATCATATCTCAGGGATATCTTCTGGACTTCAAGGCTTCTCCTCCTCTAGGGAGATTTCATCTTTCAAGGTTATCAGAAAACCAAATAAAGAAAGAGGCATTCCTATGTTGTGTACAAGACCTCCTAGTAATGGGAGTGATCCACCCAGTTCCACGGCCGGAACAAGGACAGGGATTTTATTCAAATCTGTTTGTGGTTCCCAAGAAAGAGGGTACCTTCAGGCCAATTTTGGACCTAAAGATTTTAAACAAATTCCTAAGAGTTCCATCATTCAAAATGGAAACTATTCGGACTATCCTACCCATGATCCAAGAGGGTCAGTACATGACCACGGTGGATTTAAAGGATGCCTACCTTCACATACCGATTCACAAAGATCATCATCGGTTCCTAAGATTTGCCTTCCTAGACAGGCATTACCAGTTTGTAGCTCTTCCCTTCGGGTTGGCTACGGCCCCGAGAATCTTTACAAAGGTGCTGAGCTCTCTTCTGGCGGTTCTAAGACCGCAAGGCATAGCGGTGGCTCCGTATCTAGACGACATCCTGATACAGGCGACAAGTTTGCAAATTGCCAAGTCTCATACAGAGATAGTTCTGGCATTTCTAAGGTCGCATGGGTGAAAGGTGAACGTGGAAAAGAGTTCTCTATCACCACTCACAAGAGTCTCCTTCCTATGGACTCCTATGATAGATTCTGTAAAAATGAAAATTTACCTGACGGAGGCCAGGTTATCAAAACTCTTAAATGCTTGCCGGGTCCTTCATTCCATTCCACGCCCGTCAGTGGCTCAGTGCATGGAAGTAATCGGCTTAATGGTAGAGGCAATGGACATAGTGCCATTTGCGCGCCTGCATCTCAGACCACTGCAATTATGCATGCTAAGTCAGTGGAATGGGGATTACTCAGATTTGTCCCCTCTACTAAATCTGGATCAAGAGACCAGAGATTCTCTTCTCTGGTGGTTATCTCGGGTCCATCTGTCCAGGGGCATGACCTTTCGCAGGCCAGATTGGATGATTGTAATAACAGATGCCAGCCTCCTAGTCTGGGGCGCAGTCTGGAATTCCCTGAAGGCTCAGGGATCCTGGACTCAGGAGGAGAAACTCCTCCCAATAAATATTCTGGAGCTAAGGGCAATTTTCAACGCTCTTCTAGCTTGGCCTCAGCTAGCAACACTGAGGTTCATCAGATTTCAGTCGGACAACATCACGACTGTGGCTTATATCAACCATCAAGGGGGAACCAAGAGCTCCCTAGCGATGTTGGAAGTCTCAAAGATAATTCGCTGGGCAGAGTCTCATTCTTGCCACTTGTTAGCGATCCACATCCCAGGAGTGGAGAAATGGGAGGCGGACTTTCTAAGTCGTCAGACTTTTCATCCGGGGGAGTGGGAACTCCATCCGGAGGTATTTGCTCAACTGGTCCATCGTTGGGGCAAACCAGAACTGGATCTCATGGCGTCTCGCCAGAACACCAAACTTCCTCTTTACGGTTCCAGGTCCAGGGACCCGGGAGAGAAGCTAATAGATGCTCTAGCAGCTCCTTGGTTTTTCAACATGGCTTATGTGTTTCCACCGTTTCCTCTGCTCCCTCGACTGATTGCCAAGATCAAACAGGAGAGAGCATCGGTGATTCTGATAGCGCCTGCGTGGCCACGCAGGACCTGGTATGCAGACCTAGTGGTCATGTCGTCCTGTCCTCCATGGACTCGACCTTTGAGGAAAGACCTTCTAATACAAGGTCCCTTCAATCATCCAAATCTAATTTCTCTGAGGCTGACTGCGTGGAGATTGAACGCTTGATCCTATCAAAGCGTGGCTTCTCCGAGTCAGTTATTGATACTTTGATACAGGCACGAAAGCATGTTACCAGAAAAATCTACCATAAGATATGGCATAAATACCTGTATTGGTGCGAATCCAAGAGTTACTCGTGGAGTAAGGTTAGGATTCCGAGGATATTGTCTTTTCTCCAAGAGGGCTTGGAAAAAGGCTTATCAGCTAGTTCTTTAAAGGGACAGATTTCTGCTCTGTCTATTCTTTTGCACAAGCGTCTGGCAGAAGTTCCAGACGTCCAGGCCTTTTGTCAAGCTTTAGCTAGGATTAAGCCTGTATTTAAAGCTGTTGCTCCTCCGTGGAGCTTAAACTTGGTTCTTAAAGTTCTTCAAGGAGTTCCGTTTGAACCCCTTCATTCCGTTGATATTAAACTTTTATCTTGGAAAGTTCTATTTTTGATGGCTATTTCCTCGGCTCGAAGAGTCTCGGAATTGTCTGCCTTACACTGTGATTCTCCTTATCTGATTTTCCATTCAGACAAGGTAGTTCTGCGTACTAAACCTGGGTTTTTACCTAAGGTAGTCTCTAACAGGAATATCAATCAGGAGATTGTTGTTCCGTCATTATGTCCTAATCCTTCTTCAAGGAAGGAACGACTTTTGCATAATCTGGACGTAGTCCGTGCCCTGAAATTCTATTTACAGGCAACTAAAGATTTTCGTCAAACTTCTTCCCTGTTTGTCGTTTACTCTGGACAGAGGAGAGGTCAAAAAGCTTCGGCAACCTCTCTCTCTTTTTGGCTTCGTAGCATAATACGTTTAGCCTATGAGACTGCTGGACAGCAGCCCCCTGAAAGAATTACAGCTCATTCCACTAGAGCTGTGGCTTCCACCTGGGCCTTTAAGAATGAGGCCTCTGTTGAACAGATTTGCAAGGCTGCGACTCGGTCTTCGCTTCACACTTTTTTTCAAAATTTTACAAATTTGACACTTTTGCTTCTTCGGAGGCTGTTTTTGGGAGAAAGGTTCTACAGGCAGTGGTTCCTTCCGTTTAAGTGCCTGCCTTGTCCCTCCCATCATCCGTGTACTTAGCTTTGGTATTGGTATCCCATAAGTAATGGATGACCCGTGGACTGAATACACTTAACAAGAGAAAACATAATTTATGCTTACCTGATAAATTTATTTCTCTTGTAGTGTATTCAGTCCACGGCCCGCCCTGTCTTTTTAAGGCAGATCTAAATTTTAATTAATACTTCAGTCACCACTGCACCCTATGGTTCCTCCTTTCTCGTCTTGTTTTGGTCGAATGACTGAATATGACATGTGAGGGGACGAGCTATGTAGCAGCTCTGCTTGGGTGATCCTCTTGCAATTTCCTGTTGGGAAGAGAATATATTCCATAAGTAATGGATGACCCGTGGACTGATTACACTACAAGAGAACTAAATTTATCAGGTAAGCATAAATTATGTTTTTTTATTTTGGGGTTTTTTTGTTATTTTATTAGGGGGCTTAGATTAGGTGTAAGTAGCTTAAAATTGTTGTAATATTTTTAAAATGTTTGTAATTTATTTTTTTTATTTTTTGTAACTTAGCTTTTTTTATTGTTTGTACTTTAGTTAGTTTATGTAATTGTATTTAATTGTAGTTATTTGTAGTTAATTTATTTAATTCATTTAAAGATAGTGTAGTGTTAGGTTTAATTGTAACTTAGGTTAGGATTTATTTTACAGGTAATTTTGTATTTCTTTTAGCTAGGTAGTTATTAAATAGTTAATAACTATTTAATAACTATTCTAACTAGCTAAAATAAATACAAAGTTACCTGTAAAATAAATATAAATCCTAGGGCCTAGATTTGGAGTTTGGCGGTAAAAGGGCTGTTAACGCTCCGCTGGCTTTTTTCTGGCCGCACCATAAATTTAACTCTGGTATCGAGAGTTCAAACAAATGCTGCGTTAGGCTCCAAAAAAGGAGCGTAGAGCATTTGTACCGCAAATGCAACTCTCGATACCAGAGTTGCTTACGGACGCGGCCAGCCTCAAAAACGTGCTCGTGCACGATTCTCCCATAGGAAACAATGGGGCTGTTTGAGCTGAAAAAAAACCTAACACCTGCAAAAAAGCAGCGTTCAGCTCCTAACGCAGCCCCATTGTTTCCTATGGGGAAACACTTCCTACGTCTGCACCTAACACTCTAACATGTACCCCGAGTCTAAACACCCCTAACCTTACACCTATTAACCTCTAATCTGCCGCCCCCGCTATCGCTGACCCTGCATATTTTTTTTAACCCCTAATCTGCCGCTCCGTAAACCGCCGCAACCTACGTTATCCCTATGTACCCCTAATCTGCTGCCCTAACCCCGCCGACCCCTGTATTACATTTATTAACCCCTAACCTGCCCCCCACAACGTCGCCGCCAGCTACTTAAAATAATTAACCCCTAATCTTCCGACCGCAAAGCGCCGCCACCTACGTTATTCCTATGTACCCCTAATCTGCTACCCCTAACACCGCCGACCCCTATATTATATTTATTAACCCCTAATCTGCCCCCCACAATGTCGCCGACACCTGCCTACACTTATTAACCCCTAATCTGCCGAGCGGACCTGAGCGCTACTATAATAAAGTTATTAACCCCTAACCCGCCTCACTAACCCTATAATAAATAGTATTAACCCCCTAATCTGCCCTCCCTAACATCGCCGACACCTAACTTCAATTATTAACCCCTAATCTGACGACCGGAGCTCACCGCTATTCTAATAAATGTATTAACCCCTAAAGCTAAGTCTAACCCTAACACTAACACCCCCCTAAGTTAAATATAATTTACATCTAACGAAATAAATTAACTCTTATTAAATAACTTATTCCTATTTAAAGCTAAATACTTACCTGTAAAATAAATCCTAATATAGCTACAATATAAATTATAATTACATTGTAGCTATTTTAGGATTAATATTTATTTTACAGGCAACTTTGTAATTATTTTAACCAGGTACAATAGCTATTAAATAGTTAAGAACTATTTAATAGTTACCTAGTTAAAATAATAACAAAATTACCTGTAAAATAAATCCTAACCTAAGATATAATTAAACCTAACACTACCCTATCAATAAAATAATTAAATAAACTACCTACAATTACCTACAATTAACCTAACACTACACTATCAATAAATTAATTAAACACAATTCCTACAAATAAATACAATTAAATAAACTAGCTAAAGTACAAAAAATAAAAAAGAACTAAGTTACAAAAAATAAAAAAATATTTACAAACATAAGAAAAATATTACAACAATTTTAAACTAATTACACCTACTCTAAGCCCCCTAATAAAATAACAAAGCCCCCCAAAATAAAAAATTCCCTACCCTATTCTAAATTAAAAAAGTTACAAGCTCTTTTACCTTACCAGCCCTGAACAGGGCCCTTTGCGGGGCATGCCCCAAGAATTTCAGCTCTTTTGCCTGTAAAAGAATAAATACAATACCCCCCCCCAACATTACAACCCACCACCCACATACCCCTAATCTAACCCAAACCCCCCTTAAATAAACCTAACACTAAGCCCCTGAAGATCTTCCTACCTTGTCTTCACCATCCAGGTATCACCGATCCGTCCTGGCTCCAACATCTTCATCCAACCCAAGCGGGGGTTGGCGATCCATCATCCGGTGCTGAAGAGGTCCAGAAGAGGCTCCAAAGTCTTCCTCCTATCCGGCAAGAAGAGGACATCCGGACCGGCAAACATCTTCTCCAAGCGGCATCTTCGATCTTCTTCCATCCGGTGCGGAGCGGGTCCATCTTGAAGCAGGCGACGCGGATCCATCCTCTTCTTCCGTTGTCTCCCGACTAATGACGGTTCCTTTAAGGGACGTCATCCAAGATGGCGTCCCTCGAATTCCGATTGGCTGATAGGATTCTATCAGCCAATCGGAATTAAGGTAGGAAAATTCTGATTGGCTGATGGAATCAGCCAATCAGAATCAAGTTCAATCCGATTGGCTGATCCAATCAGCCAATCAGATTGAGCTCGCATTCTATTGGCTGTTCCGATCAGCCAATAGAATGCGAGCTCAATCTGATTGGCTGATTGGATCAGCCAATCGGATTGAACTTGATTCTGATTGGCTGATTCCATCAGCCAATCAGAAAATTCCTACCTTAATTCCGATTGGCTGATAGAATCCTATCAGCCAATCGGAATTCGAGGGACGCCATCTTGGATGACGTCCCTTAAAGGAACAGTCATTCGTCGTTCAGTCGTCGGGCCGGATGGATGTTCCGCGCTGGAGGTCTTCAGGATCCTGCCGCTTTGCTCCGGATGGAAGACCATAGAAGATGCCGCCTGGATGATGACTTCAATCGGATGGAAGATCCTCTTCTGCCCCGCTTGGATGAAGACTTTGACCGGATCATGGACCTCTTCAGCCCCCCGCTTGGGCTTGGATCAGGACATCGGAGGAGCTCTTCTGGACCGATCGGTGAACCTGGTATGGTGAAGACAAGGTAGGAAGATCTTCAGGGGCTTAGTGTTAGGTTTATTTAAGGGGGGTTTGGGTTAGATTAGGGGTATGTGGGTGATGGGTTGTAATGTTGGGGGGGGGGTATTGTATGTTTTTTTTTACAGGCAAAAGAGCTGAAATTCTTGGGGCATGCCCCGCAAAGGGCACTGTTCAGGGCTGGTAAGGTAAAAGAGCTTTTAACTTTTTTAATTTAGAATAGGGTAGGGAATTTTTTATTTTGGGGGCTTTGTTATTTTATTAGGGGGCTTAGAGTAGGTGTAATTAGTTTAAAATTGTTGTAATTTTTTTCTTATGTTTGTAAATATTTTTTTATTTTTTGTAACTTAGTTCTTTTTTATTTTTTGTACTTTAGCTAGTTTATTTAATTGTATTTATTTGTAGGAATTGTGTTTAATTAATTTATTGATAGTGTAGTGTTAGGTTAATTGTAGGTAATTGTAGGTAGTTTATTTAATTAATTTATTGATAGGGTAGTGTTAGGTTTAATTATATCTTAGGTTAGTATTTATTTTACAGGTAAATTTGTTATTATTTTAACTATTTTAGCTATTAAATAGTTCTTAACTATTTAATAGCTATTGTAGCTGGTTAAAATAATTACCAAGTTGCCTGTAAAATAAATATTAATCCTAAAATAGCTATAATATAATTATAATTTATATTGTAGCTATATTAGGATTTATTTTACAGGTAAGTATTTAGCTTTAAATAGGAATAAGTTATTTAATAAGAGTTAATTTATTTCGTTAGATGTAAATTATATTTAAGTTAGGGGGGTGTTAGTGTTAGGGTTAGACTTAGCTTTAGGGGTTAATACATTTATTAGAATAGCGGTGAGCTCCGGTCGTCAGATTAGGGGTTAATAATTGAAGTTAGGTGTCTGCGATGTTAGGGAGGGCAGATTAGGGGGTTAATACTATTTCTTATAGGGTTAGTGAGGCGGGTTAGGGGTTAATAACTTTATTATAGTAGCGCTCAGGTCCGCTCGGCAGATTAGGGGTTAATAAGTGTAGGCAGGTGTCGGCGACGTTGAGGGGGGCAGATTAGGGGTTAATAAATATAATATAGGGGTCGGCGGTGTTAGGGGTAGCAGATTAGGGGTACATAGGGATAACGTAGGTGGCGGCGCTTTGCGGTCGGAAGATTAGGGGTTAATTATTTTAAGTAGCTGGTGGCGACGTTGTGGGGGGCAGCTTAGGGGTTAATAAATGTAATACAGGGGTCGGCGGGGTTAGGGGCAGCAGATTAGGGGTACATAAGTATAACGTAGGTGGCGGTCGGCAGATTAGGGGTTAAAAATTTTAATCGAGTGGCGGCGATGTGGGGGGAGCTCGGTTTAGGGGTACATAGGTAGTTTATGGGTGTTAGTGTACTTTAGGGTACAGTAGTTAAGAGCTTTATGAACCGGCGTTAGCCAGAAAGCTCTTAACTCCTGCTATTTTCAGGCGTCTGGAGTTTTGTCGTTAGAGCTCTAACGCTCACTTCAGAAACGACTCTAAATACCGGCGTTAGGAAGATCCCATTGAAAACATAGGATACGCAAATGGCGTAGGGGGATCTGCGGTATGGAAAAATCGCGGCTGAAAAGTGAGCGTTAGACCCTTTAATCACTGACTCCAAATACCAGCGGGCGGCCAAAACCAGCGTTAGGAGCCTCTAACGCTGGTTTTGACGGCTACCGCCGAACTCCAAATCTAGGCCTAGGATAGCTACAATGTAATTATTAATTACATTGTAGCTATCTCAGGGTTTATTTTACAGGTAAGTATTTAGTTTTAAATAGGAATAATTTATTTAAGTATAGTGTAGTGTTAGGTGTAATTGTAACTTAGGTTAGTTTTTATTTTACAGGTAAATTTCACTTTATTTTAGCTAGGTAAGCTATTAAATAGTTAATAACTATTTAATAGCTATTGTACCTAGTTAAAATAAATTGAAAGTTACCTGTAAAATAAAAATAAATCCTAAGATAGCTACAATATAATTATTATTTATATTGTAGCTATATTAGGGTTTATTTTAAAGGTAAGTATTTAGTTTTAAATAGGATTAATTTAGTTCATAATAGAAATATTATTTAGATTTATTTAATTAATATTTAAGTTAGGGGGGGGTGTTAGGGTTAGTGTTAGACTTAGGTTTAGGGGTTAATAATTTTATTACAGTGGCGGCGGTGTAGTGGGGGGCAGGATAGGGGTTAATACATTTATTATAGGTGGTGACAGTGTAGGGGGGGCAGGATAGGGGTTAATAAATTTAATATAGGTTGCGGGGGTCCAGAAGCGGTGGTTTAGTGGTTAAACTATTTATTTAGTTGCGGCGAGGTGCGGGATCGGCAGGATAGGGGTTAATTAGTGATGTCGCAAACCTAAAATTTTCGGTTCACGAACGGCGGACTCGAACTTCCGGTATTGTTCGCGAACCGCCAATGAATTCAATAGGCAGGCGAACTTTAAAACCTTCAAGGACTCTTTCTGGCCACAATAGTGATGGAAAAGTTGTTTCAAGGGTACTAACACCTGGACTGTCGGATGCTGGAGGGGGATCCCTGGCAAAACTCCCATGGAAAATTACATAGTTTATGCAGAGTCTGCTTTTAAGCCATAATGGGCCTAAATCAACTAACATTCCCAAAGTGGCTGTCTCAAAACATCCCGGACAGAAGATAGATTGATAGATAGGATAGATAGATATACATAGATTGATAGTTAGATAGAATCGATAGAAGAGAAATAGATAGATTTGTTAGATATATAATTACCCTAATAAAGTCTAATAATTAAACATGCGTTCTTGGACCCAACTAGCTTGTGTTAATTAGTACTTTTCTTAGCACTTTAATCCCTGTTCCCCCCCCCCTATTGGGGGTGTTCTGATTACCCTGAAAAAATATAATAATGAGACATGCGGTCTGGTACCTATTTTAACTAGGTTGTGTTTTACTACCATTCTTAGCACTTTAATCTCTGTAACTCCCCCTATTTGGTGAGGTCTATACGGCCTGGATGATTACCCATACAAAATATAATAATAAGACATCTACTCTTGGTCTGCGACATATGGTAACTATGTTGTGTTAATTAGTAATGTCCTTCGCATTTTAATAGCTGTTACTCATACTCACCCTATCGGTGGAGGTCTATATGGCCTGCATGATTACCCTTACAAAATATAATAACCATACATATGCTCTGGGACCCATGGTAAGTAGGTTGTGTTAAGTAGTACTGTTCTTTGCAGTTTAATACCTGTTACAACACCAAATGGTGGCAGGTCTATCTGGCCTTCATGATTAGCTGCACCCAAACCCAAAAAAAGCAGAGTGGTCTTAGACTAACACCCATGGCTAACTCGGTTGTTTCAATTAGTACTTTTCTTAGCACTTTCATCCCTGTTACGGGCGGTCTACATGGCCATCATGATTAGCCGAACAAAATACTACAATCCAACCTTTGCTCAGTCTTCATAGGCCCTTCATTGGCTGTATTTTGATAGTACAGTTCTTATTATTTTTATAGCTGATACAACACCGAAAGGTGGCAGCTCTATATGGCCTGCAAGATTAGCCACACCCAATACAAAAATAAATCCAAGCGGTCTTGGATTAACACCCATGGCTAACTCTGTTGTTTCAAGTAGTATTATTCTTAGCACTTTCATCTCATCATCCCTGTTACTTCCAGGACTCTCGGTGGTGGTCTACATGGCCATCATGATTAGCCTAACCAAATACTACAATCCAACCTTGGCTCAGTCTTCCTAAGGCCCTTCATTGGCTGTATTTTGGTAGTACTGTTCTTATTAGTTTAATAGCTGATACGACACCGAATGGTGGCAGCTCTATATGGCCTGCATGAATAGCCGCACCCAAAGCCAAAAAAAGCCAAGCGGTTTTGCACTAACACCCATGGCTAACTCTGTTGTTTCAAGTTCTACTATTCTTAGCTCTTTCATCTCATCCCTGTTACTTTCAAGACTCTCAGTGGTGGTGGTCTACATGGCCATCATGATTATCCTCACCAAAAATATAACAACAATACGTGCGTGCAGGGAACCATGGTAAGGTTACTTCCTTTCGCAAAATCGAGTATAACAGTTGCAGGCAGAGGTTCTGACCCTGCATTATGGCTGCACCTCTCCCTAAAAGAGGCATGCGTTACAGAGTCTGTGGGCATGTATGCAAAGAGCTGGCCTGCCTAAAAAGAGGAGCAAGGCTGTACAGGTTGTTCTCCTTCAGCCGTTTTATACGCTGTCCCACGGCCACGACCCTCAACAACCAAAACAGAATGAAACACCACATATGCCATCCTTTTGAACAACAGAGTACAGGTATGGCATTGATTTTAGTTACACGGCGATATTTATTATGAACCGTGAAATTGAAAACAAAAACATGATTGGACACCAAGTACAGTACAGGTCGTTCTCCTTCGGCCTTTTTAGAATAGTGTTCCGAACCCCCAACAAAAACAACAGCAGGAAAGAGGACATATGGCATCCTTTTGAACAATAGATGACAGGTAAGGCATAGATTTTACAAAGCCATAGATAATTTTTTTGCAACTGTGAAATTAAAAAAAAAATTGATTGGACACCCAGAACACTTCTTTATCCTTAGGCCTTTTTATAAGAGGCTCCCGGAGCCTCAACTGAAACAACAGCATGAAAGAGGACATATGGCATCCTTGTGAACAATTGATTACAGTTAAGGCATTTATTTTATAATCCCAGAGATCATATATATGACCCGGGAAATAGAAAAAAACATTGATTAGACACCCAGTACACTTATTTTTCCTCAGGCCTTTTTAATAAGAGGGTCCCGGAGCCTCAACCGAAACAACAGCATGAAAGAGGACATATGTCATCCTTTTGAATAATAGATTGCAGGAAAGTTATTGATTTTAGAATCCCAGAGATCATTTATATGACCCGGGAAATAGAAAAAAAGATTGATTAGACACTCAGTACACTTATTTTTCCTCAGGCCTTTTTAATAAGAGGGTCCCGGAGCCTCAACCGAAACAACAGCATGAAAGAGGAGATATGCCATCCTTTTGAATAATAGATTACAGGAAAGGCATTGATTTTAGAAACCCACAGATCTTTATTTGCAACCGGGAAATAGAAAAAAACCATTGATTAGACACCCAGTACACTTATTTTTCCTCAGGCCTTTTTAATAAGAGGGTCCCGAAGCCTCAACCGAAACAACAGCATGAAAGAGGAGATATGTCATCCTTTTGAATAATAGATTACAAGAAAGGCATTGATTTTAGAAACCCACAGATCATTATTTGCAACCGTGAAATAGAAAAAAACATTGATTAGACACCCAGTACACTTATTTTTCCTCAGGACTTTTTAATAAGAGGGTCCCGGAGCCTCAACCGAAACAACAGCATGAAAGAGGACATATGTCATCCTTTTGAATAATAGATTACAAGAAAGGCATTGATTTTAGAATCCCAGAGATCATTTATATGACCCGGGAAATAGAAAAAAACATTGATTAGACACCCAGTACACTTATTTTTCCTCAGGCCTTTTTAATAAGAGGGTCCCGGAGCCTCAACTGAAACAACAGCATGAAAGAGGACATATGTCATCCTTTTGAATAATAGATTAGAAGAAAGGCATTGATTTTAGAAACCCACAGATCATTATTTGCAACTGGGAAATAGAAAAAAACATTGATTAGACACCCAGTACACTTATTTTTCCTCAGGCCTTTTTAATAAGAGGGTCCCGGAGCCTCAACCGAAACAACAGCATGAAAGAGGACATATGTCATCCTTTTGAATAATAGATTACAAGAAAGGCATTGATTTTAGAAACCCACAGATCTTTATTTGCAACCGGGAAATAGAAAAAAACTTTGATTAGACACCCAGTACACTTATTTTTCCTCAGGCCTTTTTAATAAGAGGGTCCCGGAGCCTCAACAGAAACAACAGCATGAAAGAGGACATATGTCATCCTTTTGAATAATAGATTACAAGAAAGGCATTGATTTTAGAAACCCACAGATCATTATTTGCAACCGGGAAATAGAAAAAAAGATTGATTAGACACCCAGTACACTTATTTATTCTCAGGCCTTTTTAATAAGAGGGTCCCGGAGCCTCAACCGAAACAACAGCATGAAAGAGGAGATATGTCATCCTTTTGAATAATAGATTTCAGGAAAGGCATTGATTTTAGAATCCCAGAGATCATTTATATGACCCGGGAAATAGAAAAAAACATTGATTAGACACCCAGTACACTTATTTATCCTCAGGCCTTTTTAATAAGAGGGTCCCGGAGCCTCAACCGAAACAACAGCATGAAAGAGGACATATGTCATCCTTTGGAATAATAGATTACAGGAAAGGCATTGATTTTAGAAACACAGAGATAATTAGTTGCAACCATGAAATCTAAAAAAACATTGAACAGACACCCAGTACACTTCTTTATCCATAGGCCTTTTTAGCAGAGGCTCCAGGACCCTCAACAAAAACAAGAGCAGGGAGCTGGGCATAGGAGTACAATGGAGTGTGACAATAATAATGTGAAGGTGAAGATTGCGTAGTTGTGGCATTTTAATTTTGTTATCGTTGGAACTTAGTACTTGCAATGACCTTGCTCTGGTGAATCCATATCGCAAATGTGTTATTTAAGGCACTGTTTGTCTATTTTTTGAATATCAGCATTTGGTAAATGAAGCTCAACTTAAGGCTGGTGAGAACCGACCTTTCTTCTGGCTGTTTGCAAATGTTGTGGCTCTGGACAAACATGTGAATAAGGGGCCATCAGCCATATTCTGCACGCAACCCCTTTGATGATTGATGATAAACATGTGTCATCTGCAAGCAGAGCTCGTTACTTCTGTCTAAATCATCTTCCTGGTATGGACAGGCCACTGTTTCCCACAGCAAGTCCGAGGCTTGAACTACAAGATTGTCTTGAGTATGGTAGGAAACCAAAGTTTATTTAATTCTGTACTATCACCATAAAAGCTGAACTTCTTGAAGCAACGAAAATGCCAGCAATTTCATGTGCTTATGGATGACAAGGACGTCCTGTCCTGTGGTGCACAGAGATGGAGACAATTTTGGGCCTTCCTGTACGCGACTCTTGTGAAATTCCTGGAGTGTTCCGGTAGCCATCTCTTTGTGCCCCGAAAGGAATACTTTATCAGTGTTTTTGTATACATCCGACAACAGCTTCGGAGACTGTGGTGACGCACATGTTATTTACTGTTGTTCCAGCTGTGGCAATATCAATTGGCATTAAAAAGTTAAGATTTGTGGGTCGCGGAGCCTATAGCTGTTGCGGTAGGACGTGTGTTTGAGGAGCTCCAGGTCTTACAAGTTACTTTGGAGTTAGTTTTCAACCTTAATTTAATTTTCTTTTAGGGATTCATATTCACACTTTCTGGGGCTATCCAAGAGTAGCCTGGAGATACCTTACTCATATCGGCTTACCTATGTTCCTCAGCTGACTGCGTTACAGCTAGCCGCGACACTGAGAGGCCTCTCTAGCCTGATAGTGCTGTCATTGTCAAAGCTGACGCCAATATACCCCCCCAGGACCCTGGATTATCAAACCAGTTCTATAGTAACTGGACAACTCGTTAATCACAACTATTGACAAAGAGAAGGAAAAGCACTAGTCACCCCTTATATCAACGGGTACGGAGACCTGTATATTGCCTTTCCAATATGGCGTTGGTCACCAAAATAATCCAGAATGAAAAAAAAAGGTAAGATTTGGAGAGTGACTAGTGACGCACATTTTATGCACGCTGTGGCAATTGCAATTTGCATTAAAAAGAATCGGCTAACAACCACTCCCTATGACCACACCTGACTCCTGAAGTCATGCTTCAGTTATTAAGTCAAGTTAAATTATTATTATTTTTTTTTATTATGCTCAGCAGAGGCTCCAGGACCCTCAACAAAACCAGCAGCAGGAAAGAGGACATATGGCATCCTTTTGAAAAAAAGATTATAGGAAAGGCATTGATTTCAGAAACACAGAGATCATTAGTTGCAACCGGGAAATAGAAAAAAACATTGATTAGACACCCAGTACACTTATTTATCCTTAGGCCTTTTTAATAAGAGGCTCCCAGAGCCTCAACAGAAACAACAGCATGAAAGAGTACATATGGCATCCTTTGTGAATAATAGATTACAGGAAAGGCATTGATTTTAGAAACCCGTGGATAATTTGTTCCAACCGTGAAATCTAAAAAAACATAGATTAGACACCCAGTACACTTCTTTATCCTTAGGCCTTTTTAGCAGAGGCTCCAGGACCCTCAACAAAACCAGCAGCAGGAAAGAGGACACATGGCATACTTTTGTAAATTAGATTACAGGAAAGGCATTGATTTTAGAAACACAGAGATCATTTATATGACCCGGGAAATAGAAAAAAACATTGATTGGACAACCAGTACACTTCTTTATCCTTAGGCCTTTTTATAAGAGGGTCCCGGAGCCTCAACAGAAACAACAGCATGAAAGAGGACATATGGCATCCTTTTGAAAAATAGATTACAGGAAAGGCATTGATTTTAGAAACACAGAGAAAATTTGTTACAACCGGGAAATCTAAAAAAACATTGAATAGACACCCAGTACACTTATTTATCCTTAGGCCTTTTTAGCAGAGGCTCAAGGACACTCAACAAAACCAGCAGAAGGAAAGAGGACATATGGCATCCTTTTGAAAAAAAGATTACAGGAAAGGCATTGATTTTAGAAACCCGGAGATAATTTTTTGCAACCGGGAATTTGAATTAAAAAAATGATTCGATGGACACCCAGTACAATTTTTTCTCCTTAGGCCTTTTTATAAGAGGGTCCAGGACCCTCAAACAAAACACCAGCAGGAAAGAGGACATATGGCATCCTTTTGAACAATAGAGTACAGGAAAGGCATTGATTTTAGAAACCCAGAGATAATTTTTTGCAAATGGAAATTTGAATCAAAAAAATTATTCGATGGACACCCAGTGCACTTCTTTCTCCTTAGGCCTTTTTATAAGAGGGTCCTGGACCCTAAAAAAAAACACCAGCAGGAAAGAGGACGTATGGCATCCTTTTGAACAATAGAGTACAGGTACAGCATTGATTTTACAAACCCAGAGATCATTTTGGTCAATTGTTAAATAGAAAAAAAAAATGAGTGGACACCCAGTGCACTTCTTTCTCCTTAGACCTTTTTATAAGAGGGTCCAGAGTAGCCTGGAGATACCTTACTCATATCGGCTTACCTATGTTCCTCAGCTGACTGCGTTACAGCTAGCCGCGACACTGAGAGGCCTCTCTAGCCTGATAGTGCTGTCATTGTCAAAGCTGACGCCAATATACCCCCCCAGGACCCTGGATTATCAAACCAGTTCTATAGTAACTGGACAACTCGTTAATCACAACTATTGACAAAGAGAAGGAAAAGCACTAGTCACCCCTTATATCAACGGGTACGGAGACCTGTATATTGCCTTTCCAATATGGCGTTGGTCACCAAAATAATCCAGAATGAAAAAAAAAGGTAAGATTTGGAGAGTGACTAGTGACGCACATTTTATGCATGCTGTGGCAATTGCAATTTGCATTAAAAAGAATCGGCTAACAACCACTCCCTATGACCACACCTGACTCCTGAAGTCATGCTTCAGTTATTAAGTCAAGTTAAATTATTATTATTTTTTTTTATTATGCTCAGCAGAGGCTCCAGGACCCTCAACAAAACCAGCAGCAGGAAAGAGGACATATGGCATCCTTTTGAAAAAAAGATTATAGGAAAGGCATTGATTTCAGAAACACAGAGATCATTAGTTGCAACCGGGAAATAGAAAAAAACATTGATTAGACACCCAGTACACTTATTTATCCTTAGGCCTTTTTAATAAGAGGCTCCCAGAGCCTCAACAGAAACAACAGCATGAAAGAGTACATATGGCATCCTTTGTGAATAATAGATTACAGGAAAGGCATTGATTTTAGAAACCCGTGGATAATTTGTTCCAACCGTGAAATCTAAAAAAACATAGATTAGACACCCAGTACACTTCTTTATCCTTAGGCCTTTTTAGCAGAGGCTCCAGGACCCTCAACAAAACCAGCAGCAGGAAAGAGGACACATGGCATACTTTTGTAAATTAGATTACAGGAAAGGCATTGATTTTAGAAACACAGAGATCATTTATATGACCCGGGAAATAGAAAAAAACATTGATTGGACAACCAGTACACTTCTTTATCCTTAGGCCTTTTTATAAGAGGGTCCCGGAGCCTCAACAGAAACAACAGCATGAAAGAGGACATATGGCATCCTTTTGAAAAATAGATTACAGGAAAGGCATTGATTTTAGAAACACAGAGAAAATTTGTTACAACCGGGAAATCTAAAAAAACATTGAATAGACACCCAGTACACTTATTTATCCTTAGGCCTTTTTAGCAGAGGCTCAAGGACACTCAACAAAACCAGCAGAAGGAAAGAGGACATATGGCATCCTTTTGAAAAAAAGATTATAGGAAAGGCATTGATTTTAGAAACCCGGAGATAATTTGTTGCAACCGGGAATTTGAATTAAAAAAATGATTCGATGGACACCCAGTACAATTTTTTCTCCTTAGGCCTTTTTATAAGAGGGTCCAGGACCCTCAAACAAAACACCAGCAGGAAAGAGGACATATGGCATCCTTTTGAACAATAGAGTACAGGAAAGGCATTGATTTTAGAAACCCAGAGATAATTTTTTGCAAATGGAAATTTGAATCAAAAAAATTATTCGATGGACACCCAGTGCACTTCTTTCTCCTTAGGCCTTTTTATAAGAGGGTCCTGGACCCTAAAAAAAAACACCAGCAGGAAAGAGGACGTATGGCATCCTTTTGAACAATAGAGTACAGGTACAGCATTGATTTTACAAACCCAGAGATCATTTTGGTCAATTGTTAAATAGAAAAAAAAATGAGTGGACACCCAGTGCACTTCTTTCTCCTTAGACCTTTTTATAAGAGGGTCCAGGACCCTCAAAAAAAACACCAGTAGGAAAGAGGACGTATGGCATCTTTTTGAACAATAGAGTACAGGAAAGTCATTGATTTTAGAAACCCAGAGATAATTTGTTGCAAATGGAAATTTGAATTAAAAAAAATGATTCGATGGACACCCAGTACACTTCTTTCTCCTTAGGCCTTTTTATAAGAGGGTCCAGGACCCTCAAAAAAAACACCAGCAGGAAAGAGGACGTATGGCATCCTTTTGAACAATAGAGTACAGGTACAGCATTCATTTTACAAACCCAGAGATAATTTTGGTCAAATGTGAAATAGAAAAAAAAAATGAGCGGACACCCAGTACACCTCTTTCTCCTTAGGCCTTTTTATAAGAGGGACCAGGACCCTCAAACAAAATACCAGCAGGAAAGAGAACATATGGCATACTTTTGAACAATAGAGTACTGGTACGGCATTGATTTTAGAAACCCACAGATAATTGTTTGGAAAAGTGAAATAGCCCCAAAAACCATGCTTGGACTCCCACTCCAGGTCGTTCTCCTTCAGCTTTTTTATAAGAGGGTCCAGCACCCTCAACAGAAACAACTGCAGGAAGCACCACCACATATGCCATCCTTTTGCACAAGCGAGTACAGGTATGGCATCTATTTTAGAAACCCAGAGATAATTGAGAGGAACCAGGAACATTTTTCTAAAAATTTGATGGGGCACCCATTACAGGTCATTCTCCTTCAGCCTTTTTATACCATGGGCCACGACCCGCTGTCAGGATTCCATTTCATGTTTTACTTCTCTCACTTCTCATCACATGGTTCTCTCACTTTCATGTTACTTAAGGCTCCACCTGTCAGCAAACAGGTGCTTAGTTATTTTCATTAGCAGGAGTAACAGCTTACACACAGTCTCTGAGCTGCATTGTTTTTCTCAAACCAACTGCTTTCACAAAGGACTGTTTGCTTGGATTACTCTGTACTATTTTCTACAAGGATTACATCCCCTGAAATATCCTGTTTGCATCTTTGGACTTACAGCTAAGTTACCTCTTAATTTTATTCCTTGCATACTATTTGAGAACTTAACTGCTGAATTGTTATTGTACACTTACAGCATCACTCTTAATTTAACTGGAGCTGACAGGCACTGCAGTTTTCTAAATAACTCTGCACACTATTTCATACTGGGGAATCAATGTCTCCTTTCTCACTTCATAATATATATGCTGCTTTAAGAACAAGACTTTGAACTCTAAGTTACAAGATTGAACTGAAGAGGATTTAACTATTTCAAAATAAAAAGAGTTACTTGGTTTTGCAACTGCAAGTCTGGGCATCTTGCCAAATTCCTCTCTTACTCTGCAGCAGCTGCTCTCAATAAGCACAGTTTCAAAGTTGCAGCTACAAGACAACTGAAGCATTCTCTGTGACTTGTTAAAAGTATATCTCTTGCAAACCAAGCTTACTTCTTACAAGGATTAACCAACTCTCTCCTGCATTACATGTTTATTTAATGTAAGCTTAAAAAATAATTTTTGTTCTTTCAAGTTCTTTAAATTAGAAGCATATTTTTCTTCTATCATTTTTCATTATTTTTCCATACTGTGCCAGTCTAACAGTATTGGAAATATTGTGCTTAGAAGGATTCATGTTGTGATAGTACTAACAGCATTGAACCTCTAACTTAATATTAATTCACCACAGGTTTACTGGTCTATGCTCACCTAAATAGCCCAAAAACCCTGGTGATACAAAACAATAATTGATCTGCAGTTGCGTTCCACTTACATAGTTGAAATAGACTTTACACCCGCAACAGGCACAACAGCATGAAACACCACATATGCCACCCTTTTGCACAATAGAGTACAGGTATGGCATAGATGGAACACAGAGATAATTTAGAGCAACCAAGAGACGGATAAAGATGCTTGGTCGGTCCTACTCTTTCAAATTTGTGGCATTTTGCGTTCAATTTAATGGTCCACCAGATATGAGTGGTGTGCTAAGTTGTACAATTCGTAACAGTTTAATCACTAGTGTTATGTGCCTTACTTTTTTTTATTTGAGTTTTGTACCCACAGAGCTGCAGCAGAGGCCAGAAAAATTCGGAATGTACAAATGACTGAAAAATTTGGGTATTGTTGTAGAAACTGCTGTAGCAGCGGCCAGAAAAATTGATGTTTGTAAAACATTTATAAAGTCCCCTAAAAGCTTGTGGCTTGAACACTAGTTGTTGGCAGATAAGTCAAGCAAGTCCTCCGGCTTTATAAGAAAAAAAAAAAAAAGGCCAGCCTGTGTACCAGTTTGTAGCCCAAGCCAGCTCATCTCATCATCAGGCCTTTTTTATTCAAATGTATCGCCCAATGTCAGTCCCTTCGGGATCCAGCCCTCATTCATTTTTATAAAAGTGAGATAGTCGAGGCTTTTTTGACCTAGGCGACTTCTCTTCTCAGTGACAAAACCTCCTGCTGCACTGAAAATCCTTTCGGACAGGACACTTGAAGCGGGGCAGGCCAGAAGTTCCATTGCAAATTGGGATAGCTCAGGCCACAAGTCCAGCCTGCACACCCAGTAGTCAAGGGGTCCATCGCTCCTGAGAGTGTCGAGATCCGCAGTTAAAGCTAGGTAGTCTGCTACCTGTCGGTTGAGTCTTTCTCTAAGGCTGGATCCCGAAAGGCTCTGATGGTGCATGGGAGTTAAAAAGGTACACATGTCCTCCATCAACAAGACGTCAGGAAAGCGTCCTGTCCTTGCCGCCGTGGTCGTGGGAGGAGGAGGATTAATTTCATCTCTTCCCCTGTTACATTCCCGTGGTGCTGTGACATCACCCTTATACGTCGTGTAAAGCATAGTTTTTAATTTATTCTTAAAATGCTCCATACTTTCCGACTTGCGGGAATTTGGTAACATTTCAGGCACTTTATGCTTATACCGGGGGTCGAGGAGCGTGGACACCCAGTACAGGTCGTTCTCCTTCAGCTTTTTTATACGAGGGTCCCTCAACAGGCACGACAGCATGAAAGAACCCATTTGAACAAGGTTGGATGCCGAGCTAATCATGTCCCGTTCCTCCTCCTCACTAATCTCACTGATTGTATCTTGTTCCCCCCAGCCACGTACAACACCACGGGTACCAGAGAGGTGACAACAACGAGCACCCTGGGATGCCTGTTGTGCTCGGTCTTCCTCCTCCTCCTCCTCCTCCAAGCCACATTCCTCCTCTGAGGAATGGGGTGATGGACACCACAACTCTCCCGCTTCCTCTTCACGCTCATCTACTGCCTGATCCAGCACTCTTCGCAGGGCACGCTTCAGGAAGAAAACAAATGGTATGATGTCGCTGTTGGTGCCTTCGGTGCGACTGACAAGGTTTGTCACCTCCTCAAAAGGACGCATGAGCCTACAGGCATTGCGCATGAGCATCCAGTAATTTGGAAAAAATATCCCCAGCTCCCCAGAGGCTGGCCTAGCACCCCGGTCATACAAATACTCATTAACAGCTTTTTCTTGTTGGAGCAGGCGGTCAAACATTAGGAGTGTTGAATTCCACCGTGTTGGGCTGTCGCAAATCAAGCGCCTCACTGGCAGGTTGTTTCGACGCTGGATATTGGACAAGTGCGCCATGGCCGTGTAGGAACGCCTGAAATGGCCACAAACCTTCCTGGCCTGCTTCAGGACGTCCTGTAAGCCTGGGTACTTATGGACAAATCGTTGTACAATTAGATTACACACATGTGCCATGCACGGCACATGTGTCAACTTGCCCAATTTCAATGCCGCCACCAAATTACTTCCATTGTCAGAAACAACTTTGCCAATCTCCAGTTGGTGCGGAGTCAGCCACTGATCCACCTGTGCGTTCAGGGCGGTCAGGAGTGCTGGTGCGGTGTGACTCTCCGCTTTCAGGCAAGTCAACCCCAAGACGGCGTGACACTGCTGTACCAGGGATGTAGCATAGTACCTGGGGAGCTGGGGGGGTGCCATAGATGTGGAGCAAGACGCAGAAGTTGAAGAGGACTCAGCCGAGGAAGAGGTTATGGAAGAGGATGGAGTAGGAGGAGTAGAGGAAGTAGCAGCAGGCCTGCCTGCAAGTTGTGGCGGTGTCACCAACTCTTCTGCAGAGCCACGCATTCCATGCTTGTCAGAAGTCAGCAGGTTTACCCAATGCGCAGTGTAGGTGATATACCTGCCCTGACCATGCTTTGCAGACCAGCTATCCGTGGTCATATGGACCCTTGCCCCAACGCTGTGTGCCAGACATGCCATAACTTCCTTTCTCACAACAGAGTACAGGTTTGGGATTGCCTTTTGTGAAAAGAAATTTCTGCCAGGTACCTTCCACTGCGGTGTCCCAATAGATACAAATTTTTTGAAAGCATCAGACTCCACCAGCTTGTATGGTAAAAGCTGGCGGGCTAAGAGTTCAGACAAGCCAGCTGTCAGACGCCGGGCAAGGGGGTGACTTTGAGAAATTGGCTTCTTACGCTCAAACATGTCCTTGACAGACACCGGACTGTGGGCAGATGACCAGGAACTGCTACGTAAGAGAGACTGAGTAGAGGATGGTTGAGAGGGGGCAAGGAGGACAGCACTGGTTGACATGGCTGAAAATGATGGAGCAGGAGGAGGAGGGCAGCTTTCACTTTGTGTGCTGCTTCTACTCATGTGTTCTTCCCATCGGCCTTTGTGATGGGAGACTATGTGCCTTCGCAAAGCAGTTGTACCTAGGTGGCTGTTGGACTTCCCACGACTCAGTTTCTTTTGGCACAGGTTGCAAATGGCATCGCTGTTGTCAGAGGCAGACACACACAAAAAATGCCACACTGCTGAGCTCTGCGATGACGGCATTCTGGTGGTGGCAACAGCATGCGTTGATGGGCGTCGGCGTGCTGTCTGGCTGACCCCTGGTGACGATGCATGCTGTCTGACTGTGCCACTAGCTCCTTGAGACGACCTCCCCCGTGCTTCCAACTCGTCTCCTTCTCCTCCTCTCTGTCTCCCCATCTGAACTTTCCCCCTCTTCTTCTTCTCTTCTAGCAGGCACCCACGTGACATCCACCGACACATCATCAACCGCTTCACTTGTATCTGAAACATCAAGAAAGGAAGCAGCAGCGGGTACATCATCATCATCACACCGTACCTCCATGTCGGTAATGCTGCCTGACTGAGACTGATCACTATTATCTACATCCTCTGTCAATGATGGTTGCACATCACTCATTTCTTCCAAATGATGTGTCAATAACTCCTGTGACAGATCAAGTGAAGCGGCTGTGGTGCTAGTGTTGGTGGTGGAGACAGGCGGGGGAGTGGCACTGGTCACTTGAGACCTGCCCAAAGCACAGCTGGACTTAGATGGTGCGTCAAGGTTAGGAGGACTAGCAGCGGAAGCTGAAGAAGATTGGGTGTCTTGTGTTAGCCATTCAACTAGGTCCTCCTCAGAAGTTTTTGCGTCCCCCCTGGCACCCGGCGTCTGAACAATGTGCATATTTGTAGGGTCTAAAGGAATCACAGCACCACGACCACGGAACCTGCGGGGTGGCCTGCCTCTGCCTGTCATTTTTTTTTAAATGGACACTAACAATACTATTACACCAATTGAGTGGTGGCACTGTGAAAGTGGGCACAGTATACGTTGTGAGACTGACAACAACAAAAAAGACAGATGTTTTAAAAATCACAAATTGTTAATTTTTTAAAATATTACAAGTACTGTGGCAACAAATATGATTGTTTGGCACTAGTTGGCAAATGGGCCTGTCTGGCACACACGCTGGGAGAAAGGAAACTGCAATTCAATGGCACTAGGAGACTGAAGAATCACAGTCAAAACAGTTATGATTAACAAAAATTCCAATCCTGTTACAATAAATATGAGTGGTGGCACTAATTGGCTAGTTGGGACTGGCACACAGGCAAGCAGGCAGGAGGAAAATGCAATTCAAGGGCACTAGTAGACTGCAGATTGACAGTCAAAACAGTGATGATTGACAAATTTTGCAATACTGTTAAAAGAAATATGATTGCTGGCACTAATTGGATAGTTGGGCCTGGCACACAGGCTGGCAGGCAGTAGAAAAGTGCAATTCAATGGCACGAGCAAACTGAGGATTAAGATCAACAATCAAAATTTTTTGAATTTTAATTAGTAACTATACTGTAGACAACAATTATGATTGGTGTAAATAGCTGGCAAGATGGCCTGGCACAAAAGGCTGGCAGGCAGGAGGTAAATGCAATTCAAGGACACTAGGAGACTGATTACTGACAGTCAAAACAGTGATTATTGACAATTTTTGCAATACTGTTAAAAGAAATATGATTGCTGGCAATAATTGGCTAGGTGGGCCGGGCACACAGCAGGCTGCAAGGCAGGAGGAAAGTGCTATTCACTGGCACCAGCAAACTGAGGATTCACAACAACTATTACCAACAATTTTAATTTTTAATTATTAAGAATACTGTCACAACAAATATGATTGGTGTAAATATTTTTCAAGTAGGCCTGGCACACAGGCTTGGAAGGCAGGAGAAAAGTGCAATTCTAGGGCACGAGCAAACTGAGGATTAAGATCATCAACAATCAAGAATTTTTTAATTTTAATTAGTAACTATACTGTGACCAAAAATTATGATTGGTGTAAATAGTTGGCAAGACGGCCTGGCACAAAAGGCTGGCAGGCAGGAGGTAGATGCAATTCAAGGACACTAGGAGACTGATTACTGACAGTCAAAACAGTGATGATTGACAATTTTTGCAATACTGTTAACAGAAATATAATTGCTGGCAACAATTGGCTAGGTGGGCCTGGCTCACAGCAGGCTGCAAGGCAGCAGGAAAGTGCTATTCAATGGCACCAGCAAACTGAGGATTCTCAACAACTATTACCAACTATTTTAATTTTTAATTATTAAGAATACTGTCACAACAACTATGATTGGTGTAAATATTTTTCAAGTAGGCCTGGCACACAGGCTTGGAAGGCAGTAGAAAAGTGCAATTCTAGGGCACGAGCAAACTGAGGATTAAGATCATCAACAATCAAGAATTTTTTAATTTTAATTAGTAACTATACTGTGACAACAATTATGATTGGTGTAAATAGTTGGGAAGACGGCCTGGCACAAAAGGCTGGCAGGCAGGAGGTAAATGCAATTCAAGGACACTAGGAGACTGATTACTGACAGTCAAAACAGTGATGATTGACAATTTTTGCAATACTGTTAAAAGAAATATGATTGCTGGCAATAATTGGCTAGGTGGGCCGGGCACACAGCAGGCTGCAAGGCAGGAGGAAAGTGCTATTCACTGGCACCAGCAAACTGAGGATTCTCAATAACTATTACCAACAATTTTAATTTTTAATTATTAAGAATACTGTCACAACAAATATGATTGGTGTAAATATTTTTCAAGTAGGCCTGGCACACAGGCTTGGAAGGCAGTAGAAAAGTGCAATTCTAGGGCACGAGCAAACTGAGGATTAAGATCAACAATAAAAATTTTTTTAATTTTAATTAGTAACTATACTGTCTGTGACAACAATTATGATTGGTGTAAATAGTTGGCTAGACGGCCTGGCACAAAAGGCTGGCAGTGGCAGGCAGGAGGTAAATGCAATTCAATAGCACTAGGAGACTGAATATTTGCAGTCCAAAAAATTATGTTTTTTTTTTTTTAATTACTGTTACAAGAATTGTGATTGGTGCCACTAATTGGCTAGTTGGGCCTGGTACACAGGCTGGCAGATATGAGTCGTGGATGGTAGGTAGGGCAGCAATTTAACACAGTATGCTGAGTAAGTGACAAAAACACAGGCCTGATAGAAAATTAAGTTAGATTACACTAGAAAAATATTTTAAAATTTTAGATTTTAATATTAAAATTATGTTAAGAAGTGCAATGCACATATGACTCTATGAGTGGTCGCACTGGCTGGCTGCTACGTAGGGCAGCAATTAACAACAGTATGCTGTGTAAGTCAGATAGACAGTTAGACACAAGCCTGATAGAAAATACAATTAGATTACACTAGCATAATGATTTAAAGACTTTTTTTTTGGAAATTTTAAGAAAAAGGTTAAGCACATACATATGAGTCGTGGCTGATAGCCTTGGAAGGGCAGCTATTAAAAACAGTAGGCTCTGTAAGTCAGATACATACACGCCTGATAGAAAATACTATTAGATTACGCTAGAAAAATGATTGAAATTATTTTTTGGGGGGGGAAATTAAAAAAAGGTTAAACACATATGAGTCGTGGCTCATAGACTATGGAGGGCAGCAAGTAAACACAGTAGGCTCTGTATGTCAGCAAAACACACAGGCCAGATAGAAAATTATATTAGATTACACTAGCAAACAAATTTAAACTTTTTTTTTTATATATTAAAATTAAGGTGAAGAAGAATAGATATGAGTGCTGGGTGGCTGCCTGGCACAGACCAATTAACCAAAAGACTGAAAAAAAATGAGGTATATTAATGCTGAGTGAGCCTGACAGACACAGGCCTGATAGTAAATGTAATTAGATTACACTAGCAAAATATTTTTTTTTAATTTTTTTTTTAAATTTAAAATAATGTTATAAACGGATATTAACACTGGTGGCTGCTGGCTGGCACAGAGCAATGAACCAGAGTATATGCTGTGTGACACTGGCCTGATAGAAAATGAAAAAAAATTACACTAGAAAAATAATTAAATGTTTTGGTTAGTTAAATTTAAACTAATGTTGTTAGGGAGATATCAGTGGTGGCAGTAGTCACAGTATATGCTGTGAGCCTTAAACACACAGCTGAAAGCCAGGCAAATGCTAATAAAAAAAAAATGAAAAAAAAAAAAAAAAAACGGCATGAAATATAGCCCTAAAAAGGGCTTTTTGGGGTGCTGTGCTTGCAGCAGAGATGAGTGGAGTCCTTCTGGACTGTAAATACACTAGCCTAGCTATGTTTTTCCTATTAATGTCAGGAGCAAAAACACAACACGTCCTCTCATTAAGAAAGCAAGGTCATTATGAGTCTAAAATGGCGGATTCCGAGTAGCTGGGAGGGTCTGTGAGGGAGTGTCTGATCTTGATTGGCTCTAATGTGTCAGGCGGCTGTGACATAAAGGGTCAAAGTTTCCACAATGATGACACATAGGGGCGACATCGCCATGTGTTCGCCCACAAACGCGAACAAGCTATGTTCGCTGTGAACCGTTCGCGGGCGAACAGTTCGGGACATCACTAGGGTTAATAACTTTATTATAGAGGGCGGCGGTATAGGGGGGCAGGATAGGGGTTACTAGGTATAATGTAGGTGGCGGTGGGCTCCGGGAGCGGCGGTTTAGGGGTTAATATGTATAGAGTAGCTTGCGGTGTGCTCCGGGAGCGGCAGTTTAGGGGTTAATACATATATTATAGTTGCGGTGGGCTCCGGCGGGAGCAGCGGTTTAGGGGGTAATAACTTTATTTAGTTGCGGCGGTGTAGGGGGGCAGATTAGTGGTGTTTAGACTCGGGGTACATGTTAGGGTGTTAGGTGTAGACAGCTCCCATAGAAATCAATGGGATATCTGGCAGCAGCGAACATGAACTTTCGCTATGGTCAGACTCCCATTGATTCCTATGGGATCCGCCGCCTCCAGGGCGGCGGATTGAAAACCAGGTACGCTGGGCCGGAAAAGTGCCGAGCGTACCTGCTAGTTTTTTGATAACTAGCAAAAGTAGTCAGATTGTGCCGTACTTGTGTGCGGAACATCTGGAGTGACGTAAGAATCGATCTGTGTCAGACTGAGTCCGGCGGATCAAAGTTTACGTCACAAAATTCTACTTTTGCCGGTCTCTAGCCTTTGATAACTAAGGCGAATCAGCCTCGCCACAAATACGCTGCGGAATTCCAGCGTATTTGAGGTTGACGGCTTGATAACTAGGCCCCTATAAATGGATGTATGAACAGATTTCCCAACTCAGAACCCCATGATGACTGTTTCGAAAAGGAATTTGCTAATTTCTGCCACCAGGTAGCACTTGACATTTCTGTAAAAGTTCAATCCTCTGTAGTTCTGGTTCCTGATGGTGGAAATGTACATGAACACGTTCCCCAAAATTTTTAAGATGTTCCAGTAACACAGAATCTTTTTGCAATAAGGATAGATTTACTAAAATCATATATTTATTAACCACTATTAAAATGTAATTAACATTACAACTGGGAAAATTCCCATATACCTCTATTGATCTCCACAAAAACAAATTACCATCTGCAATATACCGAGAAAATGAGCACAGCTCCAGCCACCCCCCTATATTCCTGGCCAGTAACTGGATACTCTGGCTCGAGGTGACAGGGATGGCTAAAAAACTATGTTCTAATCTCTTGCAGAAAAATTTACTTACTATGTTGGAGTATCAATATAAAAATTAAAATCAAAAACATTCACACTTGCATACTGCACACAAACGCGTTTCTGCCGAGTAGCTGCCTTTATCAATGTGTATTAGCTACTGACAAGACGAGTGTTACGCTGTTGACTCCTTAAATACCCTGTGTGTGAATCTCCTGACCAATCGCGTTGCGTATTGTGTACACGCCCATCCTTTGGCAAATCACAAGCGACATTGTGTAAGCAGAGTCAGTGATGAAAATAGTTTACCGATTGGCTGGAAGTAAACCACTGTCACCCAATCAACAACCGTCAACTCATGTTTGTTTATGCTTCAGAGTTACTCATATATTTAATACCAGATTCTACATGCACCATACATCTGACATACTAGGCAGACTTAAGCATATCAGAATGATTATAGCAAATAGTAAAATAGATTACATATGAACGCTATAATTCCCATCATTCTGTTTGTGCAGTATTGCTAAAGTGTATTTAATAGATGCAATCCAAATAATCACAATAATGAACATTCATGAGAGAGATTACTGATGCCTGTAAACAACCTATGAATAAATATACGCATTGTTACTCGCTAAGATAACATCTAAACCCTAGGTATTGATGAAGATACATTCCTCTGGGTTATAACAATATGAGTAGAGAATAATCACATTTGTGTTGAAAATTTTTTTGTAGTTACAAATAATTCATATGTGAGTCACACTACATCTCTATCCTTTTATAGGTATATAGCTCTATATGAGTCCAATAATTATAAACGCTTTCCTCCATATTAATAGTGAGTGAATGTATGTTATCAGTGTCATTATTTCTGCACACCCTGATTAAGCAGAACATGGGAATACAATGTTCTTCAATGGTTAGGTTGGTATCTACTAGGGTTATAGGGGAACCACAGGATAACAAATAAATAAATATAACAATGAAAATGTGTCCCCAATGTTTTTCACTATAAATATATATTATCATTCCTAGTAGTGTTTATGCAAAAAGAGACGTAACATACAGACAATCCCACTAGAAAGAGAATTTTTAAACGTAATATAATTTGGCTGTCATATTCACTAAGAGAGTTTTTTAAAATTAACCCAAGGAACATTAATGGTAACATTGTATTGTTCATGTGTAATTCAGGTTACAGTATAGTACAACTTGTGGTAATATCCTCATAATGTATAGTCATATATTGTATAAATTATGGAAGCATCTGAAAGGACTTCTGGGTGTACGTTAGGAAATTATATTAACTTAACCATTATGAAATGTATCTTTATGTTATTGTTGATAAAGTTGAAAAATTGAAACACTATTACAGGAATACCCAAAAATTATTGTTCTCATTCATGCCATTCGGCATTACAGTGTTCAAATTAAATATCGATTTTGCTTCTTTCTTTAATAGAATTTGTTCCATGTCCCCCCCACGAATGCCTGGACATACTGTTTCCAGTCCCCAACATCTAAATGTGCTGGTTTTCCCATTATGGTAATGCAAAAAATGCCTCGCAACACTTGTGATTTGTTTGCCTTTTTCAACATCCTTCGCAGCATTTCTAATGTTGCTGAGGTGTTCAGTCATTCTTATGCCCATTAGTCTGGTGGTCATGCCTACATATAATAAATTACATCTGCAAGATAAGCAATAAATTACATTTGGGGTTTTGCAAGAGATGTGGTTTTGAATAGTCCATATTCTATTGAACCTATCCACTATTGTTTTCTTTTTAACCATGTGTGTGCAGATCTTGCAGTTGCCACAGGCTATTGAGCCTTTATATAAAGGGGCCTTTTTGGCATTTCTATCAAAATGACTAACAGTTAATTGGTCACTGCTGATTGCTGGCACGTCTATAGGTAAACAGTGGTGTCTTTGGGATAATGGAATTTAATTGTTCATCTGATTGTAGAATGTGCCAATGTCTTAATAATATATTAGATACTTGTTGGCTTTGACTACAATACGTTGAGATGAATCTTAGGGGGTTAGAGTTTTCCACAGTTTTTTTGGGTCTTAAAAGTTCCTGTCTGTTTCTGTGTAAAACTCTCTTTAGAGACTTTCTAGAATATCCTCTTAATAGCAAGTTGTCTCTTAATTAATTTGCTGCCTTTTGGAAAGATTCTAATGATGAGCTATTTCTGCGAATCCTTAAATACTCCCCAGTTGGTAAAATTCTTATTGTGTTGGGGTGATGAAAACTATTTGCATTAAGAATGTTATTTGTCGCTGTTGGCTTTCTAAAGGTGTCCGTCTCTAAACGATTGTTTATTTTCTTGATGGTTAAGTCAAGAAATTCCACCTTATTGTCATCATGTGTCATAGTCAGAGAAAGTCCAAAAGGATTATTGTTAAGGGTTGAAATGAATTTATTGAGTAATTCTATTGACCCCTCCCATATGAAGAAGATATTGTCTATATACCTGGACCATTGGGTGATGTATTTGGTAAACTGTAGAAGATTGTTATGAAATACCACAGTTTCCTCCCACCAGCCCAGGTATATATTTGCATACGTGGGGGCACAAGATGTCCCCATCACTGTTCCACACAACTGCAAATAAAACTTCCCGTCAAAAACAAAATAATTGTGTTCTAAAATGAACTCCAACAGATTTACAATGAACTGTTTGGTTTCGTTTGTAAGAGTTTTGTTTTTTGTCAAGAAATGGGAAACAGCTGTACACCCCCAGTGTTTTTCTATACTCGTATACAGTGACTCCACGTCACACGTGACCAGAATTGACTGAGGTGTTACAGTTAGTACATTTATTTCTTCTGTTATGTGTGATCAGTCCACGGGTCATCATTACTTCTGGGATATAACTCCTCCCCAACAGGAAATGCAAGAGGATTCACCCAGCAGAGTTGCATATAGCTCCTCCCCTCTACGTCACTCCCAGTCATTCTCTTGCACCCAACGACTAGATAGGATGTGTAAGAGGACTATGGTGATTATTCTTAGTTTTTATGACTTCAATCAAAAGTTTGTTATTTTACAATGACACCGGAGTGTGTTATTGCCTCTCTGGCAGAGTTTGAAGAAGAATCTACCAGAGTTTTACTATGATTTTAGCCGGAGTAGTTAAGATCATATTGCTGTTCTCGGCCATCTGAGGAGAGGTAAAAGCTTCAGATCAGGGGACAGCGGGCAGATGAATCTGCATAGAGGTATGTAGCAGCTTTTATTTTCTAACAATGGAATTGATGAGAAAATCCTGCCATACCGATAATATGTCATGTATGTATACTTTACTATTCAGTATTCTGGGAATGGTACTTCACTGGAATTACTCTGTAAAAAGTACATTTAACCTTTTAATAGGTATTTATTATGTTAAACGTTTTTGCTGGAATGTAGAATCGTTTGCATTTACTGAGGTACTGAGTGAATTAATGTTTGGGCACTATTTTTCCACTTGGCAGTTGCTTGTTCTAATTGTGACAGTTTCGTTTTTCTCTCACTGCTGTGTGTGAGGGGGAGGGGCCGTTTTTTTGCGCTCTTTACTACGCATCAAAAATTTCCAGTCAGTTACTCATTGTATTTCCTGCATGATCCGGTTCATCTTACAGAACTCAGGGGTCTTCAAAACTTCTTTCGAGGGAGGTAGATTCTCTCAGCAGAGCTGTGAGAATTATATATTGACTGTGATAAAAATCGTTATTCAGATTTAATTAATTTTGCTTTGCTAATGGGAAACCTTTGCTAAAGTTGTGTTGTTTACAAGAATTGATGCTATAACTGTTTTTCAGTTTATTATTTCAACTGTCATTAATCGTTTAGTGCTTCTTTGAGACACAGTACGTTTTATTAAATAAAATTGTAGCCAAGTTGCAAGTTTATTTGCTAGTGTGTTGAACATGTCTGATTCAGAGGAAGATACCTGTGTCATTTGTTCCAATGCCAAGGTGGAGCCCAATAGAAATTTATGTACTAACTGTATTGATGCTACTTTAAATAAAAGCCAATCTGTACAAATTGAACAAATTTCACCTAACAGCGAGGGGAGAGTTATGCCGACTAACTCACCTCACGTGTCAGTACCTGCATCTCCCGCTCGGGAGGTGCGTGATATTGTGGCGCCCAGTACATCTGGGCGGCCATTACAGATAACATTACAAGATATGGCTACTGTTATGACTGAAGTTTTGGCTAAATTACCAGAACTAAGAGGCAAGCGTGATCACTCTGGGGTGAGAACAGAGTGCGCTGATAATACTAGGGCCATGTCTGATACTGCGTCACAGCTTGCAGAGCATGAGGACGGAGAGCTTCATTCTGTAGGTGACGGTTCTGATCCAAATAGATTGGATTCAGATATTTCAAATTTTAAATTTAAATTGGAGAACCTCCGTGTATTACTAGGGGAGGTTTTAGCGGCTCTGAATGATTGTAACACAGTTGCAATACCAGAGAAAATGTGTAGGTTGGATAAATATTTTGCGGTACCGGCGAGTACTGATGTTTTTCCTATACCTAAGAGACTTACTGAAATTGTTACTAAGGAGTGGGATAGACCCGGTGTGCCGTTCTCACCCCCTCCTATATTCAGAAAAATGTTTCCAATAGACGCCACCACACGGGACTTATGGCAAACGGTCCCTAAGGTGGAGGGAGCAGTTTCTACCTTAGCTAAGCGTACCACTATCCCGGTTGAGGATAGCTGTGCTTTTTCAGATCCAATGGATAAAAAAACTAGAGGGTTACCTTAAGAAAATGTTTGTTCAACAAGGTTTTATATTGCAACCCCTTGCATGCATCGCGCCGGTCACGGCTGCTGCAGCATTCTGGATTGAATCTCTGGAAGAGAACATTAGTTCAGCTACGCTGGACGAGATTACGGACAGGTTTAGAGTTCTTAAACTTGCTAATTCTTTCATTTCGGAAGCCGTAGTACATTTAACAAAACTTACGGCTAAGAATTCAGGATTCGCCATTCAGGCACGCAGAGCACTGTGGCTAAAATCCTGGTCAGCTGATGTTACTTCTAAATCTAAATTGCTTAATATACCTTTCAAGGGGCAGACCTTATTCGGGCCCGGGTTGAAGGAGATTATCGCTGACATTACAGGAGGTAAAGGCCATGCCCTGCCTCAGGACAAAGCCAAAGCTAAGACTAGACAGTCTAATTTTCGTTCCTTTCGTAATTTCAAAGCAGGAGCAGCATCAACTTCCTCTGCACCAAAACAGGAAGGAGCTGTTGCTCGTTACAGACAAGGCTGGAGACCTAATCAGTCCTGGAACAAGGGCAAGCAGGCCAGGAAACCTGCTGCTGCCCCTAAGACAGCATGAATCGAGGGCCCCCGATCCGGGACCGGATCTGGTGGGGGGCAGATTTTCTCTCTTCGCCCAGGCTTGGGCAAGAGATGTTCAGGATCCCTGGGCGCTAGAGATCATATCTCAGGGATACCTTCTGGACTTCAAATTTTCTCCCCCAAGAGGGAGATTTCATCTGTCAAGGTTGTCAACAAACCAAATAAAGAAAGAGGCGTTTCTACGCTGCGTACAAGATCTTTTATTAATGGGAGTGATCCATCCGGTTCCGCGGTCGGAACAAGGACAAGGGTTTTACTCAAATCTGTTTGTAGTTCCCAAAAAAGAGGGAACTTTCAGGCCAATCTTGGATTTAAAGATCCTAAACAAATTCCTAAGAGTTCCATCGTTCAAAATGGAAACTATTCGGACAATTTTACCCATGATCCAAAAAGGTCAGTACATGACCACAGTGGATCTAAAGGATGCTTACCTTCACATACCGATTCACAAGGATCATTACCGGTATCTAAGGTTTGCCTTTCTAGACAGGCATTACCAATTTGTAGCTCTTCCATTCGGATTGGCTACGGCTCCAAGAATCTTCACAAAGGTTCTGGGTACTCTTCTGGCGGTACTAAGACCGCGAGGAATTTCGGTAGCTCCATACCTGGACGACATTCTGATACAAGCTCCAAGCTTTCAAACTGCCAAGTCTCATACAGAGTTAGTACTGGCATTTCTAAGGTCGCATGGATGGAAGGTGAACGAAAAGAAGAGTTCTCTCTTTCCACTCACAAGAGTTCCCTTCTTGGGGACTCTGATAGATTCTGTAGAAATGAAGATTTACCTGACAGAAGACAGGTTAACAAAGCTTCAAAATGCATGCCGTGTCCTTCATTCCATTCAACACCCGTCAGTAGCTCAGTGCATGGAGGTGATCGGCTTAATGGTAGCGGCAATGGACATAGTACCTTTTGCTCGCCTACATCTCAGACCTCTGCAATTGTGCATGCTAAGACAGTGGAATGGGGATTACTCAGATTTGTCCCCTACTCTGAATCTGGATCAAGAGACCAGAAATTCTCTTCTATGGTGGCTTTATCGGCCACATCTGTCCAGGGGGATGCCATTCAGCAGGCCAGACTGGACAATTGTAACAACAGACGCCAGCCTACTAGGTTGGGGCGCTGTCTGGAATTCTCTGAAGGCTCAGGGATTATGGAATCAGGAGGAGAGCCTCCTTCCAATAAACATTCTGGAATTGAGAGCAGTTCTCAATGCCCTTCTGGCTTGGCCCCAGTTAACAACTCGGGGGTTCATCAGGTTTCAGTCGGACAACATCACGACTGTAGCTTACATCAACCATCAGGGAGGGACAAGGAGCTCCCTAGCAATGATGGAAGTATCAAAGATAATTTGCTGGGCAGAGTCTCACTCTTGCCACCTGTCAGCAATCCACATCCCGGGAGTGGAGAACTGGGAGGCGGATTTCTTGAGTCGTCAGACTTTTCATCCGGGGGAGTGGGAACTTCATCCGGAGGTCTTTGCCCAAATACTTCGACGTTGGGGCAAACCAGAGATAGATCTCATGGCGTCTCGTCAGAACGCCAAACTTCCTCGCTACGGGTCCAGATCCAGGGATCCGGGAGCGGTTCTGATAGATGCTTTGACAGCACCTTGGACCTTCGGGATGGCTTATGTGTTTCCACCCTTCCCGATGCTTCCTCGATTGATTGCCAGAATCAAACAGGAGAGAGCATCAGTGATTCTAATAGCGCCTGCATGGCCACGCAGGACTTGGTATGCAGATCTAGTGGACATGTCATCCTGTCCGCCTTGGTCTCTACCTCTAAAACAGGACCTTCTGATTCAGGGTCCATTCAAACATCAAAACCTAACTTCTCTGAAGCTGACTGCTTGGAAATTGAACGTTTGATTTTATCAAAACGTGGTTTTTCTGAGTCGGTTATTGATACCCTGATACAGGCTAGGAAGCCTGTTACCAGAAGGATTTACCATAAGATATGGCGTAAATACCTATACTGGTGCGAATCCAAAGGTTACTCTTGGAGTAAGGTTAGGATTCCTAGGATATTGTCCTTTCTACAAGAAGGTTTAGAAAAGGGTTTATCGGCTAGTTCATTAAAGGGACAGATCTCAGCTCTGTCCATTCTGTTGCACAAGCGTCTGTCAGAAATTCCAGACGTCCAGGCTTTTTGTCAAGCTTTAGCTAGGATCAAGCCTGTGTTTAAAACTGTTGCTCCGCCATGGAGTTTAAACCTGGTTCTTAACGTTTTACAAGGAGTTCCGTTTGAACCCCTTCATTCCATCGATATAAAGTTGTTATCTTGGAAAGTTCTATTTTTAATGGCTATTTCTTCGGCTCGGAGAGTCTCTGAGTTATCAGCCTTACATTGTGATTCTCCTTATTTGATTTTTCATTCAGATAAGGTAGTTCTGCGTACAAAACCTGGGTTCTTACCTAAGGTAGTCACTAACAGGAACATAAATCAAGAGATCGTTGTTCCTTCTTTGTGCCCGAATCCTTCTTCAAAGAAGGAACGTCTTCTGCACAATCTGGATGTAGTTCGTGCCCTCAAGTTCTATTTGCAGGCAACTAAGGAATTTCGACAAACGTCTTCCCTGTTTGTCGTATACTCTGGTCAGAGGAGAGGTCAAAAGGCTTCGGCTACCTCTCTTTCCTTCTGGCTTCGTAGCATAATTCGTTTAGCCTATGAGACTGCTGGACAGCAGCCTCCTGAAAGAATTACAGCTCATTCTACTAGAGCTGTGGCTTCCACTTGGGCCTTTAAGAATGAGGCCTCTGTTGAACAGATTTGCAAGGCTGCAACTTGGTCTTCGCTCCATACTTTTTCCAAATTTTCCAAATTTGACACTTTTGCTTCTTCGGAGGCTATTTTTGGGAGAAAGGTTCTTCAGGCAGTGGTTCCTTCTGTATAATGAGCCTGCCTAGCCCTCCCGTCATCCGTGTACTTTTGCTTTGGTATTGGTATCCCAGAAGTAATGATGACCCGTGGACTGATCACACATAACAGAAGAAAACATAATTTATGCTTACCTGATAAATTCCTTTCTTCTGTTGTGTGATCAGTCCACGGCCCGCCCTGTTTTTTAAGGCAGGTAAATATTTTTTAAATTATACTACAGTCACCACTTCACCCTTGGTTTCTCCTTTCTCGTTGGTCCTTGGTCGAATGACTGGGAGTGACGTAGAGGGGAGGAGCTATATGCAACTCTGCTGGGTGAATCCTCTTGCATTTCCTGTTGGGGAGGAGTTATATCCCAGAAGTAATGATGACCCGTGGACTGATCACACAACAGAAGAAAGGAATTTATCAGGTAAGCATAAATTATGTTTTTATTCAGTATGTGCATTGTGTCTCTAGTATGGGAGGGCAATGAATCTACAATGTACCTAAGTCTCGCATCCACATATCTACTGGCCTTTTCAGTCAAAGACCCAATGCCGGAGACAATCGGTCTTCCTGGTGGACATTCTTAATTTTTGTGGATTTTAGGTAGTAAATAGAGTGTTGCTATTATGGAATGTTTTACTTCTAGATATTGTAGTTCTTTTTTTATCAATTGTGCCCTCAGCAGCTGCTGAATTAATCAACTTTCTATACTGCTTAAGAAAATCCTCAGTTGGATTCCCAAAAAGATTTTTGTAGTTCTTATGATTACTCAGTTGTTTTTTTTACCTCGGTTATGTACATTTCAGTGGGCCATACAACAATATTATCCCCCTTGTCACTCTGTTTGATTTGGAAATACGTCCATTGGTTCATTGATTTTAGTGCTGATTTTTCTTATTCAGACAGATTATCCAACGTTCTGTCAGAGTCAGGAGAAATTGCTAGTATATCTTTACACACTAAATCTAAAAAAGTTAGAGTGTTGTAGGAAGTACTTGGTGGGGGTATGAATTGTGATTTGGTTTTTAGTATATCTCGCCATTTAGTATCACTATATGTTATCTCATTTGGGTTATTATCAGATTTTTCTAGAAGGGAAATTAGATCCTTTATTGACGTAGCATCATTTTTATCTAAACCTTCTATTTCTGTATTAGAGGAAAAATATTTTCTAAGTAGTATTTTGCGTGTGAAAAGGTGTACATCTTTAATAGTCTCAAACTTGTCAAGTGTGGCTGTCGGAACAAATGATAGGCCTTTTTTCAGAACTGAAATCTGTGTTTCAGTTAAGATTCTGTCAGAAAGATTAATTATATTTAATTCTTGTTGACTTGTTTCTTTTTGGGGAATGATTTCTGATTAAATTTGACTTGTTTTCTTGTTCTGGGTTTGTTTACCCCTGCCCCTTCGGGTTCTACGTCTAAAGGGATATCCCCAGTATTTTTATGTGGGGTAATTCTCCTACGTAGAATTGGTTTGGGTCTAAGTTCATCTTCAGAGTTATCACCATCTGTGGTTTCACAATCTTTGTCAGAATAATCAGAATCTATGTTAGTAGATTTGTTAGTATTCCACAAATATACAGATTTATTCGCATAATCAGTCAGGTCTCTTTCTATTTTTTTCTATTTTTTTTGTTTGCTATATATTTTGCAAACCTCTCTACTTCTTCCTTAGTTTTTGTGTATGATTTCTCTTACATGGTGTATCCAGTCCACGGATTCATCCTTACTTGTGGGATATTCTCATTCCCTACAGGAAGTGGCAAAGAGAGCACACAGCAGAGCTGTCCATATAGCTCCCCCTCAGGCTCCGCCCCCCAGTCATTCTCTTTGCCGCTCTAACAAGTAGCATCTCCATGGGAGGGTAAAGTGAATGTGGTGTTAGATTTGTAGTTTTTATTTCTTCAATCAAAAGTTTGTTATTTTAAAATAGTGCCAGTTTGTACTATTTACTCTGTGACAGAAAGTGATGAAGATTTCTGCTGAGAGGAAAATGATTTTAGCATGTTGTAACTAAAATCCACTGCTGTTCCCACACAGGACTGTTGAGCATCAGAAAACTTCAGTTGGGGGGAACAGTTTGCAGGCTTAACTGCTTTGAGGTATGTTTCAGTCATTTTTTCTAGTCAAGACTTAGTAATGCTAGAAGACTGACAAGAATCCCCATGTGGGAAAGGTAAGCCATATTCTGAGACTTAGTATAGAAGGAAGGCTTATTTGAAAGGGCTCAAACACTGGTGGACACTGTTAAGGGGCAATCGATTATTTTTTTACAAAAATCTGATATTTATACAAGTTTATATTACATTTGAAACACTTTTTGGGGATTTATTCCACATGGCATCTATTTAGACACCTATTTTGGCTTGGGAAGGCCCCACATCCCCAGAGTGAAGAGGGAGGGGGCCTGAAATTCGCGCCTCAGTTGCGCAGTTGATTTTACAGACAGCTTCATGCAGCTCCATGTGAAGAGTCCAGAGATTACTTGAGGACTTCAGAGAGGCTTATTTTCGATTAAAACTAATCCCCAAGGAAGGTAGGGCCACAGCAGAGGCTGTGGCATGGTGCTATAGTTTTGCTAACCGGTTGTCAGCTTTAATTTGCTCCGGTTTGGGCTGTAAGGGGTTAATTGACATGAAATTTGCTGTGCAATCATTTCAAAGCATTAGGATCATATGGTAAAAATTTCATAAAGATTGGATGATTTTTGGAGATTTAGTAAAAAAGTGTGCGCTTTTTATTATTTAAAGGCACAGTACCGTTTTTAAAAAATTGTTTTTTGCTGTATTTGACTGCTGTCTAAGTCTGTTTAACATGTCTGAGCCTACTGATAGACCTTGTTCTATGTGTTTAATAGCCATGGCGGTACCCCCTTTACATTTGTGTTTAAAGTGTGCTAAGGTATCTAAACATTTTAAAGACCAGGCAGTGACAATTAAAAATGTAGCCCAAGATGATTCTTTAACGGAAGGTAACGAGGATAGTCCACCTTCCTCTCCCCATGTGTCGACACCAGTTACGCCCGCGCAAGCGATGCCTAGTACCTCTAGCGCATTGGCCCCTATTACCTTACAACAATTAGCAGCAGTCATGGATAATTTCCTATTTCTATCCAAACTGCAAGTTTTCCCTAAAAAGCGTAATAGCTCAGTTTTAAGAACAGAGGATGAGCAATCAGAAGTTTTGGATGATTTATCTGTTGTACCCTCACAACACTCTGAAGTGGCAGTGAGGGATGTACTGTCTGAGGGAGAAATTTCTGACACAGGAAAGGTTTCTCAGCTGGCAGAATCAGATTCCTTAGCGTTTAAATTTAAGCTGGAACACCTCCGCGTACTGCTTAAGGAGGTTTTGGCTACGCTGGATGATTGTGACCCCATGGTGGTCCCAGAAAAATTGTGTAAAATGGACAAGTTTCTAGAAGTCCCTGTATACACTGATGCGTTTCCGATTCCGAAGAGGGTGACGGATATTGTGACTAGGGAGTGGGAGAGACCAGGTGTACCTTTTGTCGTCCCCCCCCCTATCTTTAAGAAAATGTTCCCCATAATTGAACCCAGGTGGGACGCGTGGCAGACGGTCCCTAAGGTAGAGGGAGCAGTTTCCACACTAGCCAAGCGCACAACTATACCAATAGAAGACAGTTGTGCTTTCAAAGATCCTATGGATAAAAAATTAGAAAATTTGCTAAAGAAGATATTTGTTCAACAAGGTATCCTTCTTCAACCGATTGCCTGCATTATTCCTGTAACTACTGCAGCGGCTTTTTGGTTTGAGGCGCTGGAGGAGTCGCTCCAGAGGGAGACTTCATATGACGAAGTCATGGATAGAATTCATGCTCTAAAGCTGGCTAATTCTTTTATCACAGATGCCGCTTTACAATTAGCTAAGTTAGCGGCAAAAAATTCTGGTTTTGCCATTATGGCGCGAAGAGCGCTTTGGCTCAAATCGTGGTCGGCTGACGTGTCGTCCAAAACAAAACTATTAAATATTCCTTTCAAGGGAAAGACCCTATTCGGCCCAGAGTTGAAAGAAATTATTTTGGATATCACTGGGGGAAAGGGCCATGCCCTTCCACAAGATAGACCGTTTAAGGCCAAAAACAAGGCTAATTTTCGCTCTTTTCGCAACTTCAGGAGCGGACCTGCTTCAACCTCTGCAACCGCAAAGCAGGAGGGTAACGCTTCCCAGCCCAAAGCAACCTGGAAGCCTTTACGGTTTAATGGAATAGGTGGCGCAAAAAAAATGCTATTCCTAGAGTATTGCGTTTGATATTGTTACATCCTAAATATGAATATAATATATATATTTAGCGAATATCGCTGATTAGCTGTTATTTAAGTGTACAGTCTATTATCAGATTATTAAATAATCTAGTGTTCTTAAAGGAATTATTCTGTTTTAAAATATATTTATTCCTTATAGTGAATATTACCACAAGACAGGATAGTTTTAAAATTTCCAATTTTTATTAAGTATAATAAACATGAGATTACTATTTTGTATTGACATGCAATTAACTTTAAATATACTGGACACCGGTGTCGGTTTATGTTTTAAACAGCTGATATTTAAAATATATATGGTAACACAAATCTATAAATCTGTTATGGTAACACAAATCTAAAAAACATTAAAATGTGTATATACACATCAAACGTGTGCTTATTTCTTCAAGATATAGCTCTGTTATTTCTGTTTGCCAAACAATGGGCAGAGTAAATTTAAACACACTTTGGTATAATGTATTCAAACAGTACCTTTATAGTGTATCTGTGTGACATCACTATATAACTTGAAACCGGTAGGGAATTTCACCTGGTTAAGAATATGGCCAAGCTTTGTAGTGTGCAGGATAGTGCGGTTAAATATATGCCGCTCTGTAGGTTAAAATTCTTCCGTGACCTGATCCGATGTAGCAGCTGTAAGGTCTCTTCTGTATATGGATAATGCGGTTAAATGTATGCCGCTGTGTAGGTAAATTCCTACAATGACCTGTCCTGGTTAACAGCTGAGTGGTCTCTTCGGTAGTGCAGTTAAATATATGCCGCTTTTTCTCTTGCCGGTTAGTGACCGATCTGGTTGCTGGAGGTAAGATGATCCCAGGTTGATGAAAATGCGGTTAGGGGTAGACCGCCAGGTGTGGATTCGTATGCGGCTTGGATGGGTCGCTCTGTACCTTTGTGTCTTCTTATTCCTGTCGGTCAGTGACCGATCTATTTCAAAGGTATGAATGGAATTCCAATATCTCGTCTTCATGCGGTTAAATAAGTGCCGCTAGATATGTTCTCAGTTACGGACGGGTTTAAATGAAAGTCTTGTTCCAATCTGTGGTTAGAAGAGCTCCTCTCATTGTTTGTACAATCAGTGTACTGTTGCTCAGGTATCTACGCGTTTCTGCTTAGCAGTCTTTATCAAGATACCTGTGAGATAGATGTGCTTGATATTTATACCCTTTTCGGTTAACACTTTAAGTGCCTGTTTTGTTTTTGTCCATTGTGTATACTTTATCAAAATTTATCAAAATTAATTATAATTGTGCTTATTTAGACTTATTTAGACAAGTCAACATTTCAACATATTTGACATTATTTATGTAGAAAAGTTAATATACGTTATATAAATTGGATGATTAATCAAAGTGTATGAGTCACTATAAGGAGTAAACCGCTATAGTGTATGGATGTATTATATCTAATTATTTACATCTTATGTGTTGTGGTGTTAAAACGGCTTCTAATAACACTATAAGGAGTAAAACCACTCATATTGTATATATTATTCTGTGGATGTATTATATTCTGTTTCTTTACATCTTATACGGTGGTATTTAAACTGCTTTTGATGTATGCCTTTATGGAAATGTATTGTTAAAATAGATTTGTTCAGTGTCCTATAAATCATTAAATGGTAATGCTCCCTTGTCAGTGCGGGGAATACATCTAGTTGGTACTCTTTACGATAAATAGAATTGAAAATTGAAATGAAAATCGATCACTCAAGTGTCCATTAAATGGTGTTACTCCCTGATATTTATCAACTTTTTGTGTATTGCATGTTGTAGATGTTGATTCACTTCAAGTCCACTAAATAGTATCACTACCTGTCTACTAAATAGTGATATTACCTAATCTGTAAGGTGATTCTAGCTCATAATTGTATGTATCTTACAAATGAGTCTAATAAATGAATTAAAACTAATTATAAAATCAAGAGTATTAAAATTTCACTCAATGGCAATACTACCTGTTCCTTTACCGTAGGTTTATTTAATATAACTGTCGGATATTTAGATATCTTTTTAAGGATCATTATTATAGTTGTTCACAAAGAACATATCTAGATAAATTGTTTATTATTCTACTTTATGGAATAGCTCTAACTGTTTTAAAGAATAGCGTTTAGATCTATTTCGCTATTAAGGCCTCTTGGGTGCAAAGTTCCCATTTCAAATATTAATTTAGCTTCTTGATGAAGAAGTTTCTTCCCTAAATTGCCTCCTCTGCTGTCTGGTTTTATTTTCTTAATACCCCAAAATTTCATTTCATTGGGGTTCCCTCTATGGAATATTTTGAAATGAGCATATAGTCTTTGTTACGGTTACCCTTAGTCTCGCTGAGAGATGGACCGCTTAGTAGCCTGGATTCCTATTGCTGAAGAGGGGAGAAACTGCTTTCCATAGTATTCTATATGAGTCTCGCAAATGTAGAATAATCCCCCTTAGCTGTAGTACAGCTAGGATACCCTTCTGCCCACAAAAACGAGTCAACGCTGCGATTGAGGGACAACCAAGAACTCAGGACTGGGATGCCCAGCCTGCTTTTTATTTAGGTTACATGCACACAGGGCACTCCCAGGGGGGGAAGCATAAAATCCCCCATCACACATTTAGACAAAGCCCTTGGACAGGCCACCGCAGATAACAAGTACACACAAGAAAACAATTGAGTCCTTCTTATCACCTAGCAGTGAATGCTTATCACAAACTTAATTACAGTACACAATATGCTAGGAAACCTGCCTCAGAAAATAGTTTTCTCAAAACTGAACAGAGTTAACCCTTTATGAAATGATACTTGTTACAGTTTTCTTGGAGCCCTTCTTAGGTGCTGGCTTGGCTGGTTCAGGCATTGCTGCTGGGAAATAAGTTTCTTCACAACAAAATAACTAATGCTTCTGTAACAGTGCTCCCTTTCTGTGGAACACTCTGGCAGACACGGTCTGACCCCTTTTCGGGGCAGACTAAGGCTGTCCAGACCGCTGGTTATGCGGGGCTGAGGTCGGTTTGTCTGGACAACCCGTCGGCGTTGCCATTCTGTTTCCCAGGTCTGTAAGTAATGGTGAAATTGAAGGGTTGCAACGATAAACTCCAACGTAATAGCCTGCCATTATCTCCAGAGACCCGGTTCAGCCACACCAACGGGTTATGGTCGGTGACCAGAGTGAACTCCTGCCCATATAAATAGGGAGTCAATTTCTTTAATGCCCACACCAAAGCCAAACACTCCTTTTCGACCGCTGCATAGCTGACTTCGCGGGGCAGGAGCTTCCGACTGATGTAGGCAACTGGATGCTCCCCTCCATCTTCGCCTACTTGGCTGAGGACGGCTCCCAGCCCGAACATGGAAGCATCTGTATGGACGATAAAACGTTTGTTAAGGGCTGGAGCCGCCAAGACAGGAGCGTTAATTAGAGCATTTTTGAGAGCCTGGAAAGCCGTTTCACAGTGGGGAGACCACAGGACCTGTCGAGGTAAGTTCTTCTTGGTCAAGTCAGTCAGGGGTTTGGCAAGTGTGCTGTAGTCTGGTACGAACCGTCTATAGTACCCTGCCGTGCCCAGGAAGGCTAGGACCTGAGTCTTAGTGATGGGGGTGGGCCAATTGGCGACAGCTTCTATCTTGGCCGGCTCTGGTCGCTGCTTTCCACACCCCACCCGGTGACCCAGGTACTGTACCTCGGCCATCCCAAAGTGGCATTTTTCTGGCTTCAGAGTCAGGCCAGCAGCCCGGATCTGATCCAGAACCATTCCTATGTGAGCTAAGTGGTCCTCCCATGACTCACTGTGGATCGCTATGTCGTCCAGGTAGGCGCAAGCAAAACTCTGGAAGCCATCCAGGAGCCTATCCACCAAGCGCTGGAATGTAGCTGGGGCATTCTTCATCCCAAACGGCATTACCCTAAACTGATATAAGCCGAATGGGGTGACGAATGCCGACTTGGGGATAGCCTCCGGGGCCAGGGGAATCTGCCAGTAACCTTTGCAGAGGTCAATAGTGGTCAGGTAATTTCCCCTGGCTATACGATCGAGTAGCTCGTCTACCCTGGGCATAGGGTAAGCGTCCGTCACGGTCTTTTCATTGAGCCTTCGATAGTCTACGCAGAACCGGGTGGTCCCATCTTTCTTGGGCACCAAGACAACTGGGGAGGCCCAGGGACTATCGGAGGGCTCAATTACCCTGAGTTGGAGCATCTCATCGATCTCCTTCTTCATTCCTATCCTAACTGCTTCGGGGATTCGGTACGGAGCCTGGCGCAAGGGAGCTTGTCCCGGAGTATCTACCTGGTGGGTGGTTAAAGTAGTGTACCCTGGCTTCGGGGAGAAGGTGAGGTGTTTGGACTGTAGGAGTTGGTTGAGCTGCTCCCTTTCAGTGGGGCTAAGTCGGTCTCCTATCTGAACCTGAGCCACTATACCTGTGGGGAGACTCTTTTCTAATAGGTCTGGAATGGGTAGACTGTCGGGGCCTTCCTGAGGGGAACAACATACGGCCGTCACGTTCTCTGGTCGCTCAAAATATTCCTTGAGCATGTTTACATGGAATGTCTTTCTAAGATTGTTGTCGTGGCAGCTAGCTATCACATAAGTGGTGTCTCCCCTTTTCTCTACGATCTGGTAGGGGCCCTGCCAGGACGCCTGCAATTTGTCTGTCTTCACCGGCTTAAGTACTAACACCTTTTGTCCTATGGTAAAGATTCTCTTTCGGGCCCCCCGATCGTACCATACTTTCTGTCTTCTCTGGGCCGACTGGAGATTAGCCCGCACGGATTTGGCTAATTGCTCCATTCGGTCCCTGAGTTCCAGCACGTATGGCACAATGGGGACACTGTCAGTCTCCATCTCTCCCTCCCAGTGCTCCCGGATCAGGTTTAGGGGTCCCCGTACCTTTCTTCCGTAGAGCAACTCGAAGGGAGAGAACCCTGTCGTTTCCTGGGGCACCTCCCGATAAGCAAAAAGGAGGTGCGGCAGGAAGCGTTCCCAGTCTCGGTATTCCTGAGTGAACGTCTTGAGCATTTGCTTGAGGGTCCCATTGAACCTCTCACACAGCCCGTTCGTCTGGGGGTGGTATGGGGAGCTCAGGAGGGACTTAATTTTGCAAACCTGCCAGAGTTGTTGGGTCAATTCAGCCGTAAATTGGGTGCCTCGGTCGGATAGGATTTCTTTTGGAAATCCTACCCGGGAGAACACCTGTACTAGTGCATTCGCTACCGTATCCGCTTGTATGTTGGATAGGGCGACAGCCTCTGGGTACCTGGTAGCGTAGTCCACTACGGTAAGAATGTAGCGCTTACCGGAGGGACTAGGGGTAGCCAGTGGTCCCACTAGGTCAATAGCAACCCGGCTGAAGGGTTCCTCTACAATGGGCATATTTACTAGATGGGCTTTAGGGTGATCGCCTCGCCTTCCTACTCGTTGACACACATCGCAGGTGTTACAGTAAGTTCTAACGTCAGCGTGTACCCCTGGCCAAAAGAACGTGTGAGTAATGCGGTGTAGGGTACGGGTTACAGCTAGGTGGCCTGCTAAGGGGATGTCGTGGCCTATCTTGAGGATTTCTTGACGGTATTTGTGGGGCACTACCAGCTGTCGCCTACGCTGTCCCCTTTTCTCTGTCCAGCGGTATAGTTTCCCTTTTTCCCATAAGAATGTTTCATTATCTGCCCCGCCCCCTCCGGTCTCTGCTCGTTCCCGGTACTTTTGTAAGGTCGGGTCAGTCTTAGACTCTGTCTCGAAAGCATCTGGGGTGTCCCAGGGTATGGGGCCTAACATGTCAGGCAAGGTCGGGGTAGGTCTTACCTGTGTCTCCCGCACTGGTGAGAGTTCTCGCTCCGTCCGGGCTTGGGCCCGTGTAGTCACTGGGTCCGCCTCGTTGTTGCATACTGGAGCATAGGCAGAAGTCATGGGGCCCAAATCATTGCCCACGTTCACAGCCCCCTTTCCCGCTCCCCAATCAAGATGCACTTTAGCTGTTGGAATTTTGTACACATCCCCCCCCGCCACTCTAACGGCCACAGTCTGTCCAGATCGCTTGTGCTCCGGCACCAAATGACTCTGTACCAGCGTGATAGTAGCCCCTGTGTCTCTCAATCCCTCGGTAGATCGCCCCTCGAGCCATACCTTCTGCCGATGGTGCTGGCGGTTATCTGAGGCAGCATATACAGGGTCCGCCTCGTGAAGCGGCCCCAAATATTCCTCCATAGGGGCCTCTTGGTTAACACAGAGGGTCCGGGCCGGACGATATGCCCCAGAGGGGTAATTGTAATTCCTGGGTGTCTGGTGCGTATTAAGGGGGCAGCTAGCCATGAAATGCCCTGGTTGCTTGCATCGGTGGCAAGTCGGTCTGGGACGCTCAGAGCTGTTATTGGGTGGTCCTGAGTGTCGGGCGGGCCCTGCGGGCACCGGGGCTCGGAATTCAGCACGAGGGGGTGCACGGTAAACCTCTCTGGGTTCGTGAAGACGGGAGTCATAATGTTCATCGGCCAATTTGGCTGCTTCTTCTAAGGTAGAAGGTCGCCTGTCTCGCAGCCATTCCTTCCCTTGCTGTTCCATGCCATTATAAAAATGTTCTAAGAGAAACAATTGTAAAATTTCCTCACCAGTCACCGCTTTACTTCCGCTCATCCAGTGATTTGCCGCTCTCCGCATTCGGTGCGCCCATTCCATATGGGTATCGTTAGGCTTCTTTTTCGTGCCCCGAAACTGCCGGCGATACGCGTCCGGAGTTACTGCATACCGTCGCAACAGTGTCTCCTTAACTAGCTCATACTGTGTCACTTCCTCAGCACCCAGAGTACGAAAGGCTTCCAGGGCTCGCCCGGATAGTTTCCCAGACAATATCGTGGGCCACTCCCTGTTGGGAATCTGGTGCAGGGCACATTGCCTTTCGAAGTCCGCCAAATATTCATCAATCCCTGTCTCGCTCTCTAGGAAGGGTCGAAATGCCGCATAGGGTATCTTGGGCCTCCCAGCATTTTCGACAGGGATGATTACCTGTGGGGCTTCAGCATTGCGGTGTGCGTTCGCTAGGTTGAGTTCGTGGGCTCGAGTCTCTCGTATATCCTTGTCCGCTTCCGCCATCAACTGCTGTACCAATTCCATGGAGGGGTTCGGCCCGTACAGTGAGAGCCTCTCCCGAACAATCCTGGTTTTTTCGTCACTAATCGTGGTCGGTGTTTCCGCCATTGTGAAGCTCTGATCCAGTTCGGTCAATTCTGCGATCAGATCTCTCCTCGGCCGGTTGCTGGCGTACCCCCCTCTGCTTTCAAGTAAATCCTTTAGGGTTGTACGCTTCAATTTTTCGTAAGCGCTCTCCATCCGTTCTGTACCTCTCCTAGGAAATCCAGGAAAAATCCCACCGCTGCCGCCAAATGTTACGGTTACCCTTAGTCTCGCTGAGAGATGGACCGCTTAGTAGCCTGGATTCCTATTGCTGAAGAGGGGAGAAACTGCTTTCCATAGTATTCTATATGAGTCTCGCAAATGTAGAATAATCCCCCTTAGCTGTAGTACAGCTAGGATACCCTTCTGCCCACAAAAACGAGTCAACGCTGCGATTGAGGGACAACCAAGAACTCAGGACTGGGATGCCCAGCCTGCTTTTTATTTAGGTTACATGCACACAGGGCACTCCCAGGGGGGGAAGCATAAAATCCCCCATCACACATTTAGACAAAGCCCTTGGACAGGCCACCGCAGATAACTAGTACACACAAGAAAACAATTGAGTCCTTCTTATCACCTAGCAGTGAATGCTTATCACAAACTTAATTACAGTACACAATATGCTAGGAAACCTGCCTCAGAAAATAGTTTTCTCAAAACTGAACAGAGTTAACCCTTTATGAAATGATACTTGTTACAGTTTTCTTGGAGCCCTTCTTAGGTGCTGGCTTGGCTGGTTCAGGCATTGCTGCTGGGAAATAAGTTTCTTCACAACAAAATAACTAATGCTTCTGTAACAGTCTTGTGTTGTCTCTCTCTTTCTCAATGCTGAGGATATGTTCTCTCATTCTATCTTTCAACTTCCTGCTCGTTTGCCCTAAATATTGAAGTTTGCAAGAGCATTGTATAATGTATATAATGTTGTTGTCAGTGCATCTGATCACATCGTTTATTTTCCATTCTTTTTTTGTTACAGTGGATTTGACTATTTTGGATTTGGTGCTGTATTTGCATGATTTGCACTCATGACACGGGAAAAAAACAGATAACATCTCATTATTGAGGTCTTGTTGTTTCTTATGTATTTGTTGTTTGAACTCACTGGGGGTTAGGATGTTTTTCAAATTGGTGGCTTTTCTGAAAATAATATCAGGATGATACTTCAATCTTTTTCCTATAATGGGGTCACTTTTGGCAATGTGCCAATGTTTTTTTATGATATTCTCTATCTGTTTATGTTTACTAGAGAAAGTAGTGATAAAAGGTATATGGTAAGGGTCTTTTCCTTCATGATTTGTAATGCTTTTTTTATCCTCCAAGAGGATTTTCCTATCCATTGACCTAATTTGTTTTTTAGTGTCAAGTAGATTTTTCAGGTGATAACCTTTTTCAACAAATCTATTATCTAAAATCTCTGCTTGTGTGTCGTAATCTGATGTTTCTGTGTAGTTTCTTCTTATTCTAGAGTACTGGCCCTTAGGTATATTACTCTTCCATTTTACATGGTGGCAGCTCTTATAATCAATATAGCTGTTCGCATCGACTTGTTTAAAAAATGTTGTGGTGGTAATGTTATTATCAATTATGGATATCTCAATGTCTAAAAAGTTGATTTTTGTTTTATTATATTCGTGTGTAAATTTCAGACCAAAGTCATTATTATTAAAATCAAGTATGAACTGTTCTAATAATTCCTCATCTCCTTGCCATATAATGAATATATCGTCTATGAACCTTTTGTAGAGCACGAGATTTGCACCCCATGGTGTTCTAGATAAGAATAGTTCTTCAAAATGTCCAACAAATAGATTAGCATAACTGGGTGCGAATCTCGTGCCCATGGCGGTTCCTCTTTTTTGTAAATAATGACTTCCATTAAATGAAAAGTAATTGTTTTTCAATATGAATTCCATACAGCTCAATATGAATTCTTGTTGTGGTTTTTCCATTTCACTATCTCTGGCTAAAAAAGTACTTGTGGCTTCTAGTCCTTTATGGTGTTCTATGCATGTGTATAATGAGCTTACATCGTACGTGACTAGGATGTAATTGTCTTTCCAGTTGATGTGTTCTATTAAATTAAGAAAATGTTTAATATCTTTAAGATGTGATGGTATTGTCTTAACATATTTTTGGAGAAAAAAAGTCAGTATATTGGGATAAATTTGATGTCAATGAGTCTATTCCTGATATGATGGGCCTCCCTGGGGGGTTTGTGATATCCTTGTGGATTTTGGGCAAAAAATAAAAAACCGGTGTTCTAGGATGTTCTATCAATATGAAATTAAGTTCCTGATTATTTACTATACCTTTATCTCTTGCTGAAAGGATCAATTTATCCAAGTTCTTTTTCATCTGTCCTAAAGGGTTGCTTATTAGTTTGTCGTATGTGGTTTTGTCACCCAATAATCTATTTGCCTCCTTAAGGTAGTTATCTGTGTCCATTATGACTAAACCCCCCCCCCCCTTTGTCTGCTTGTTTTATTGTGATGTTTTTGTTCTCTTTGAGATCTTTTAAAACCTCATTTTCTTTCTTTCTTAGATTCCATTTTACCTCTTTTTTCTCATCTAATTTCTCAATATCCTCTTTTACTTTTTTCTCAAATATTTCAATTGCACTACCTTTTTCTTGAGTTGGATTGAAAGAGGATTTTTGTTTCAAATTTGTATGAATATATTTTGAAGTATAACTGGTAGTGGTTTCCAAGGGATTTTTTAGGAAATATTTTTTGAGGGCTAATTTTCTTGTGAATTGGTTTACATTGATGAGAGTCTCAAATTTATTGATTTTACTGGACGGGGCAAATGACAAGCCTTTATTAAGTACTGATTTTTGTTTGTCATTTAATGTCAATTTACTTAGATTAAAAATGCCTTTTGGTTCTATTTCAATTTCTTTGTGGCTTTCTTTGGTTCTCCCTCCCCTTCCTCTATTTCCTCTAGTCGCCTTTTTCCTTTCGGTGGTTCGTGTGGGTTTAGGCCCTCTTCTAAAAAAGAGGTTCTGTAACTTTGTGCTTTGGTTGATGTGGTAGGAGTTCTATCATTTTCTTCCTGAATTAATGAACTGAATCTATTAGGGTGTTCTATATTTCTCTCCAATGGGTGTGTGATAGTGCTTTGTTTTTTATCCTGTCTTTTATCAGTGAAAGTTTCTTTATTTCTTGGTGAATGTGGTCTCTTAAAGTGTTCTTTTGGCGTTTCCCAATTAGATATTTCCCTATTATGATTCCTCCAAGTTTGATTGTAATCATTATTATCATATCTATCTTCTTCATGTCTTCTTTCATTATAGTGTCTATAGTGTTGTGAATGTGAATCTCTATTTTCACCTCTGTAGTGTTCATTCTTATTATTATGGTGATCATATATATTGTGATTTCTGTGGTGGTTATTTCTATTCCAATTGTGTGAATCTTGGTGGTGTGTGTAATTGTAGGATTGGTTTCTCTTAAACTGGTGTCCTTGCTGATCATTGTTTTGATTATGATTTCTATATCCTTGTGTATACTTGTCTTCTAAAATGTATCCATTGTTTTCCATATATGGATTTCCCATGTTTCTTTCAACTTGTCCTAGTTCTTTATTTCTATTCAAATGTCTATAATCATTATGTCTATATTCATTTCGTCTATAATTTTCATGTCTATGGTTTCTATTTCTTTCGTTATTCCAATAGTAGTTACGACTATATTGATTATTTGATCTTTGATATTTGTTTCTATGATTAAACCTGCTTTGATTGTAATATCTGTTGTTATCATGATTTTTATCACTCCTTCTTTGATTCAAAGTTTTTTCTGTCTCTATATGTTCAACCTGCATTTTCATAAATTCGGTTTCATGTGTAATTTTCCTATTGCTAAATAATGATCTGTGATTTTCCTGTGTCTCATCATTGTCGTTATTAACTTTTCCATTGTAGTCCTCAATGTCCATGTTAAATTTCTTCCATTTAACTTCTAATACATCTTTATTCAATTCTACTAGTTTTTTCGCTATTTCTTGTTGTTTAGTGTTTAATGTTTCAGTTAGATTGATATGGTCTAATGTTTCTTTGCATTTTTGAATTTTTGATCCTAATTCTTGTGTGGTTGCTTCTCTTGATTTTATAATTACATTAATAAGTTTTATGGAGGCCATTTCTAAAATGTCATACCACTCTTTGCTATGTTCTTCGTTAAGGTCGAATGTGCAATCTTTTTTAAGACGTAGTCCCCTAGGGACCATGTTTTCTTTTACATATTTATTCAAGAATGCCAGCTCTAGTTTTTGTTTTATTTCTTTAAATAAAATGTTCTCTAATTCACTTAAAGTGTCTTTTTCATTTATATAGTCTGTTTTGTTGAAATTGGAGTCTGATGGATCTATCTTTTTCTGTATATCATCCAGAATACTATTTCTGGTGTCAAATATATCCATAATTTTAATGTGTTAGTGACCTAGAATATGCCTACCTTAACAGTCTAGGGATAATGGTATTGAGAATGAAAAAAGAGTATAGACTGTGAGGTAAGGAGGGGAATGTGTAGCTCACCTGAAAAAAAACTTTATCCCAATAGTTTTAAAAATTACGGTTTGATGGAATAGGTGGCGCAAAAAAAATGCTATTCCCAGAGTATTGGGTTTGATATTGTTATATCCTAAATATGAATATAATATATATATTTAGCTAAAATATTTAGAACATATCTATCCTTAGGGGGTATGTACTTACTAGTCAGGTGAATAGAGTAGGTACTATAGTATCAATCTCAATACCAGAGTCACTAAATAATGATCATAAAAAAGTCACTTTCAAATACAATGGTAATAAAGTACCATCTAATTAGTAACACAAGGCCCACAGAAAAGTATATCACTATGAACATAATAAATGATGCAGAATATTGTAAGCTTTTTCTAAGCTTGTCACAGACACAACATTGTTTTTAATTGTTTGCTACACAGTCTAACATGTAAAATAATGAGATGATCACTAGAGGGAGCCAGTGTGCAACAAATGACTGACTGGCGTGAAAATCTAAGGTTTACAAACATAGACACTATGTATTGCAAAGTATAGCATGATTAAGGGGATATTCCCCGAAATGTTGCATGTTTTTTATAATGTCTGAATAAGAAAGTTTAATTCTCAAGGTGCTGTGGACATTCTATCATTACCTACATTTTGGAGGGGTCAGGAAGTTTACCCCAGCTTTCACGAGCACCACCGCAGTAGTGCTGGCCCATACCTTTATTTTGGATAAAGATAAACTGAGCAGTCTGGAATCTGTCAGGGGGACAGTAAGAAAGTGATATATGAACCGGTCACAATGATTGATACTGTTGAGGGAGCACATTAACCCTATACAGGACACAAAAGTAACTTATGGGCCAGAAGAGCAGGAAATGTCCAAGTGTGGTGGGAGACAGCCTGCAGCCAAAAAGGTGCAACATTACTGCACATGCATACAGTTATTTCTCTCTTGAGTGTAAGTGCCTTTGTGTGTGAGAGTGTGTCTTTGTGTTTCTCAGTTTCATGCTGTGTGTGAAAGAGTGAGTGTGTGTGTGTGTTTGTGTGAGTGAAAGTGTGTGTGAGAGAGAGAGCATAAGTGTCTTTGTGTGTGTGTGAGAGAGAAAGAGAGTGTGTGTAAGAGAGAGTAGGTATGAATGTGTGTGTGATTCTGTGTGTGAAAGAGTGAGTGTATTTGTGTGTGTGTGTGTGAAAGTGTGTGTGTGAGAGAGAGCATAAGTGTGTGTGAGAGAGAGAGTGTGTAAGAGAGAGTAGGTATGTATCTATGTGTGTGAAAGTGTGAGTGTATTTGTGTGTGTGAGAGTGTGTGTGTGTGTGTGAGAGAGAGAGAGTGTAAGATGTCAGGTAGTGTTGCATATTACACTTGTCCACTCCACACCACTTGTAATGCTATGTGCTGATGTGTTTTCATTCCACTCCACTCGTAATATTATGTGCTTCCAAAACACTTGTAATATTGCTAACATTATTTGCTGTCTGCTCTGTCTGTGTTTCACAGATGTTTCCTGTTCCTAACCACAACGTTCAGAGCTAAGTCCCATGACCTATATGTTGCTGTTGCATATATTATTCTCTGTAACCACAAACGTTAATTTTTCCTTTGCTTTCTTGCAACAAATATTATGTTATGCTAAGGCTCTAAGGCTATAGGGCTATAAGGATATTTGCTTAGCCAATAGTATTTTGTTACGTATCGGATGCCTGAGTGTACCCATGGCTATATAACTTACTGCTGTACCATAATAAATGAGCATTTGCTAATGACAACCTGCCTGGTGTGTTATTTTGGTAACTGTTCCCGGGATTCCGAAGATCACTGTTTTCCCAAGACTCAGCATCCAAGAATTGTCCCAGGATATTCCCTATTCCCAACAGTCTGGTGTCAGAAGTGGGATTGACCACAGGAGCCCCCCCTGACGGGGTAAGTAATTTTGTCTATAAATTGTGACTTAATTTCTGTACCCTGTGGGGAGCCCATTAAGGTCAATCCACTTATTTAGGGGAATTAGTCTATGGTAGAACCCGGGTGGGTAAATTGTCTATGGGAGACCTCCGGAGTTAAAGTTAAGGTATAATTTGGCCCTCTGAAGTCTTGGTTAAAACCAGTATCTTACTGCTTGCTATTTGTGTTATACGCTGCTTGCCATTCATGTTATATGTTGCTTGCTATTCGTGTTATATGTTTTTCTTGTCTCATTGTTGCTATTCTATTATAAGTACATAGACGCAGGTGTAAGACGCCCCATTCACATACGTGGATGATAGCAAGTGACACCTGTATGTAATGTTCACTATCGCTTACTATTGTAACTGCTGTGTTATTTGTACTGTATATATTGTACTCTTTATTGCTATTCTATTATAAGGACATAGAGACACACTAGGTAAAACCTGTGTCCTATGTTCACTATCGCAACCCATTTCTTGTTGTATATGTATTGTATATTTTATTACTGCTACTCTATTATAAGGACATAAGTACTTGGATGCAAGATGCCCCATTTACCGTGTTGAAGGGAAACCTAATGATACGCGGATAGAATGATAGCCAGTGGCATTCAGAGTCCTGTGTCTACTATCGCATGAGCTAGTGGAGACAACGTGTAACTTTAAGGTGTCACATTCATCCTATCTATCAGTTTTGTCGAATGCAGTTAACCCTGTATGGTACAGCTGTTGTTAGTGATTGCCAGTGACATAGTTGCAACTTGTCTCCAATAGAAGCTAAATCCTTTTGATTGTGTGTGTGTCAGATAATATTACTGGCCAGGGATCATGGGGACTGGTCAAAGTAAACAGCAAATTTTGGGAGAAACATGTAAAGAATATGTGGCCAGGCAGGAAGATATAGGTTGGGCAATGGTGGACCCGTTTGTGGATAATGTGGCTGGCTGGACAGAGTCAATAGACCCCAGCACTGCATTTCCAAGGGATGGTGACAATTGTAAATGTCATAAGGACATGCTAAAGGGTTTATGTTTAGGGGATGAGAAAGCATTTAATTGGTATACAGGGGATCCCAATTGGGACATGCGGTACATGAGCGCAGCAGCCCAATACTGGTTAAAATATTTTGACGGATATAAATCCACCACCAATAAGAAACACAAAATAGACAAATCTAAACCTCCAATCTATCGCCCCCCCCCACAATTTACCCGAAACATGTCCCAAATACTATGCCCACTGCCCCACCCCCATTAGCCCCGCCACCACCATATACGGGATTATATCCCAGTATTACCAAGCATAAGGACGATTATATAATTGTGGCTTATACTACAACTAGACCACGTCCCCTTAATCAAAATATACCCCCTCCCCTTAATCAAAACCTACAAGGGGCCGAGGCACCTGATGATGTAAATGTCCAGGAACCTCCTAAAAATGACCCAGAGCCTGAACCCCAAGTATTAGTCCATGGGGTTGACACACCCAAGTCTCCGGACATATCTGTCCATGGTAGACCATCCCGACTACCACAACCTATACAGAAATACAGTGACGCTAATTGGGGTGACACCCGACTTCGTCCCGGCACCAGTACTTCAAGTACTATGCCATATTTAATTGTTGGGGATCAAATGATTATTAAACCCCTTACGGCAGGTGAATTAAGTGATATTACTAAAGACTGTCCCGACCCTTTAAGACAGCCTGCTGCCTGTATCCTTCACCTTAAGCGATACTTACAGGGAGCTATGTACACACAGACTGACATTAGAATGATAGTTGATAAATTGTACAATTATCATGAAAACGATGAATGGGATTGGACTAAAGTTACGATTAACGTAAATGACGCTAGTACTTTAGTTACCTCATATGGTCTAGCAAATCCCGATACTAGGGCAACCATGTGGACCGAATTAGAACGTGAAATACTACATTGTAGTAAGACCCGACAATCCATGAGTGCAGTGTTAGCATGTAAGCAGAAGCCTGGGGAGGCCATTTTAGACTTTGTTAAAAGATTCTTTAAATGTTGGGCAGAGGAAGGAGGCTTATCCTCTGGAGCTGACATGGCTGTATTAAAGAATCAGACTATGTTAGGATGTATGACAGCTTCTGACAGCCTTTTCGTAAAACAACTCATACCTGACTGGCCCACAATGACCCCAAAACAATTATTAACATCTATTGAATCCCGTCATGCTGCAGGATGTTTTGATAAGGGCGTTAAGGGTGCATATGTCCAGTTTAATGACAATACACTTCCACCACAACGTAACAGACAAAGAGGGGCCAGAGGTAATCAGGACAGACGTAACATTTGTTTTAATTGCGGGGAAACGGGACATTGGAAAAATGAATGTCCCCACCCGCCCCGTAAGGGCTGGGATAACTCTCACCCCCAAGACCGTAACCAACCACATTCACCGCCCAGACGAGACAATCGACCCCCACAACACAGAATACAATGGCCATAGCGAGGCCCGGAGGGAAGCACCCTACTCTTACCCAAGGTTACATCGCATTATTGTCATGAACCCTATGTTACCCTTAACATAGAAGGCTCTGAATTACGGTTCCTCGTGGATACAGGAGCAACTTGCTCCACTATCTCGGGCAAATCATATGATGGACCCTTGCGAGAGTCTAATCCCTCTGTGGGAATCACTGGTGTGCTAATTCCTACCTTCCGCACCCCACTCCTCACAGTCCAAATACCCGACTCTCCCAACACCCTGTCCCACTCGTTCCACGTCATCCGGGGTTGCCCCTTGAATCTCCTGGGTCGAGATTTGATGGGTAAGCTGGGAATAATGATGACTTTCTCCCGGAACGGTGGCATGACTGTCGACTTTGACCTCAGTGAATCTGGCGAATAGCCCGGGATTCGCTGTCCTCGGAGACGGCCCAGTTGATTGATAAAATAAACCACATTATCGACTATAACCTACCCTTAACCACAAATTTTGACACTCTCTTTGACGGCGTTCCCCCTACCCTATGGTCCACAGGACCTTATGATACGGGGACCATCGACTGCACCCCATATAGGGCATCCTTGCTTGAAGACTGCTCCCCAGTTTTCATCAAACAATACCCTATTAGTGATGACAAACTAGATGGCATAGACCCCATGATTAAGACATTTCTAGAGAAAGGTATTCTCAAGTATACCGTCTCTCCTTACAACACCCCCATTAACCCCCTGCCTAAGCCGGCCGGTGGTTACTGTTTTATTCAAGACCTAAGGTCTGTGAATAAACTAATCATCCCTCTCCCTCCCCGAGTCCCAGACGTGACTGCACTGCTCACGGCCATTCAACACAATGCAGAATTTTTTTCTACCATTGATTTGGCTAATGCTTTCTTCTCTATACCCGTTGACGCGGACACACAACAGTTGTTCGCTTTTGTGTATAAAGGGGTTCAGATGACGTGGTCAAAATTGCCCCAAGGCTTCACCGATAGCCCGCCGCATTCAGCCTAGTCCTCAATACCATGCTCAAGAGCTGGACCAGCCCCTGTGGTTCCATCCTTTTGCAATATGTTGATGACCTGTTATTGTGTAGCACTTCATACAAGGCAGGGGAACAGGACCTAGTGGACCTTTTGTTGTTCCTCGCCCGAGAAGGGCTCAAGGTGTCTAAGCAGAAACTGCAAATCTGCCAGCTACAAGTTGAGTACTTAGGCTTTGTCCTGTACAAAGGCAAACGAGAACTCAGTGCTAAAAGAGTAAAAGCCCTCTCAAGTCTGCCCAAGCCTGCCACTCCCAAAGAAATGCTGACCTTTCTTGGGATGATAAACTATTGTCAACAGTGGATACCAGACTGCTCCCACTACGACTCAATCCTCTGCACCGTTTGCCACAGTGTCTCTTCACCCACAATTCACTGGACAGAGACTCTGACCCATGCATACAATGAACTTGCCAGGTCCATCACCACATCCCCTGCCCTCGGCCTCCCTGACTACACAAAACCTTTTCATTTGTATGTAAGGGAAAATTGTAAAACCATGGCGGCCATCTGTGCCCAAGAGCATGGTAGTAATTCTTTCCGTCCCATAGCCTTTCTATCTAAAAAACTCCCCATCCCTGTGCAGGGAATACCTTTATGCCTGCGATCCCTCGCAGCATGTGCCATGGCCGTTGAGATGTGTGAACCTATCACGCTGGGACACCCCCTCATCCTCCATACCTCCCATAAGGTTCTGCACCTCCTTAACAACCTCCAGACACAACACATGACTGCCCAAAGACTTAGTGGTTACAAAATACTGCTTACCAGTACTTCTGAGCTAACCATTAAGTACTGTGCAACTTACTCAGGCCCTGCATCTATCCTTAAGGCCCTGTTATCCTCTGACGTACCACAATCTGACCTCCCCCTTCATGACTGTATTGCACTCATCCACTCCAGCACAATCCCCCGTCCTGACCTCCGGGACACCCCTCTTCCGGGGGTCCCTGACGTCTTTGTAGATGGGTCATGTAGCCGCCCAGACGACCACACGTACCTTGCAGGATATGCAGTGGTCCAACTCCCCGACATTATCCTTGAGTCCGGTTCTGTCATGCATAATTCCGCTCAAGCAGCTGAATTAATAGCTCTCACTCAGGCCAGTGAACTTTTTGCTGATGCCTCCGTAAATATCTATACCGACTCCAGATATGCCTTTGGGGTGGTACATGATTTCTGCATGATTTGGAAACAAAGAGGTTTCAAGTCCGCCGACGGTAAAGGTATTAGTCACACCACTCTCATCACAGAGCTCTTACAAGCCATCCTACTCCCAAAAGAAATAGCTGTCATACAATGCCACGCGCACACTAACTTTAACAATCCTGTTGCTAGAGGTAATGCACTAGCTGACACAGTAGCCAAACAAGCAGCCAAGGTATCCCCATTGCAAGACCCTGTTTACCCCATCCTCATCGCACCTTCTCTGGTCGACGATGTGCTCACTTCCTCTCTCCAACAATTTGCCACCACCTCCGATATCAAATATTGAGTCTCCCAGAAACTCGAATTAAACCCCCAAGGGTTTTAATCGAAAGAGGGAAAGGTGGGACGATCATTGGTATTCCTGAAGCCAGTGCACCTATTTTTATTTCCCAAGCCCACGGTGTCAGTCACCTGAGCATCCACAACACTCTAGCTTTAATCAAACCTTACTTCTACATACAACACCTACAGTTACATGTACAATCTTACATTGACCGTTGCATCACTTGTCTCCAAACCAAACACAACAACAAACCAGCAAAACATGACCACCTAACACCACCAGCCGCACCCTTCACTCACCTGCAGATAGACTTCACACACATCCCTAAAACAGGAACCAAACAGTTTTACCTATTGGTCATAATTGACCAATTTACCCGCTGGCCTGAGGCCTTCCCTACTACTAGGGAAGACGCAAAAACAGTAGTGAAACACCTTTGCACTGACGTCATTCCCCGATTTGGCTGCCCGCTGCAGATTAACTCAGACAATGGCCCTGCCTTTGTTAGTAAGGTATTGCAGGAATTGGTATCTCACCTACAGATAAAATGGAAGTTTCACATACCATACCACCCCCAGAGCTCAGGGGTGGTAGAAAGAATGAACCGGACCATTAAGTAAAAACTCCTTAAGGCCACGGGAGGGAACTGGATCAAATTTACCTGCAGTATTAGCTGAGGTATGGATGTCCCCAAGCAAATCCACTCAGCTGTCCCCTTTTGAGATTTTAATGAGTCGACCATTCCCCACCCCCTGGGCCAGGACCCCACACATAGTCACTGGTGATTTAGACTTAATTAGAGAACGATATGTACATGAACTGATCTCTGTTTTGAATGGCAAATATGGTGATGTGGCTTCTCGTTTTCCTCTTCCCTCACAGGAACCAACCCACATCTTCAAGGTCGGAGACACAGTGTGCATCAGACAGCTGAATAAAGCAAAGAAAGGAGGATTTCCATACGGCCCACCCACCGAAGTTGTGGCCATCACCCGTACTGCCATCCTCACAGCCCAGGAGCCCATCTGGATCCATGCATCTAGGGTAAAGCTCTGTCCAAAGAGGGGTGAAGCTGGTTGTCTAGTCCCTTCTGAAACATCTATACCGCCCATCCAGAACGATCCAGGACAACAGTTGTGCCTAAAGAGGGGTGAAGTGTTCACAAAGTCCCTTCTGTAACACCTATATCATCCTCAGCTGCCAGTCCAAAGAGGGGTGAAGTTGGTTGCATAGTCCCTTCTGTAACATCTATATCCACAGCACATATCCGCAACACTTCCCCCATGTATACATAGATGCTATAGGGGTCCCAAGGGGGGTCCCAGATGAATTTAAGGCCCGTGACCAGGTCAAAGCTGGATTTGAATCCATCTTCCCCATCATAACTGCTAATAAAAATGTAGACTGGATAAACTATATATTTTATAATCAACAGCGTTTTGTTAATTACACCAGAGATGCCCTTAAGGGTATTGCTGAACAACTTGGCCCAACCTCTTACATGACATTCCAAAACCGCATGGCTTTAGACATGCTCTTAGCAGAGAAACGAGGGGTTTGTAAAGTCATTGATGCCCAAACTGGTGGGTCCTGCTGTACGTTTATCCCTGATAACACAGGACCCACAGAAAAGTTCACGTTTGCTATTAAAAAATTAGAAGAATTATCCATTGAATTAAAGAAAACTCTGGCATTGATAACCCCTGGGATAAATTCTTCACTGGTTTGGGTCTGTTAGATTGGCTAAAAAATATTGGTACCATTATTGTTTTTATTGCTCTCTTTATCCTTTCTTTCATGTAATTAGCAAGAGTCCATGAGCTAGTGACGTATGGGATATACATTCCTACCAGGAGGGGCAAAGTTTCCCAAACCTCAAAATGCCTATAAATACACCCCTCACCACACCCACAAATCAGTTTTACAAACTTTGCCTCCCATGGAGGTGGTGAAGTAAGTTTGTGCTAGATTCTACGTTGATATGCGCTTTGCAGCAGGCTGGAGCCCGGTTTTCCTCTCAGTGTGCAGTGAATGTCAGAGGGATGTGAGGAGAGTATTGCCTATTTGAATTCAATGGTCTCCTTCTACAGGATCTTTTTCATAGGTTCTCTGTTATCGGTCGTAGAGATTCATCTCTTACCTCCCTTTTCAGATCGACGATATACTCTTATATACCATTACCTCTACTCATTCTTGTTTCAGTACTGGTTTGGCTTTCTACTACATGTAGATGAGTGTCCTGGGGTAAGTAAATCTTATTTTTTGTGACACTCTCAGCTATGGTTGGGCACTTTTATGTAAAAGTTCTAAATATATGTGTTTAAACATTTATTTGCCTTGATTCAGGATGATCAATATTCCTTATTTCAGACAGACAGTTTCATTATTTGGGATAATGCATATGAATAATCAATTTTTTTCTTACCTTTAAATTGACTCTTTTCTCTGTGGGCTGTTAGGCTCGCGGGGACTGAAAATCCTTCATTTTATTGCGTCATTCTTGGCGCGGACTTTTTTGGCGAAAAAAATTTCTTTGTCATTTCCGGCGTCATACTTGTTGCCGGAAGTTGTTCGTGATTGCGTAATTTTTTTGACGTTTTGTGCCAAAAGTGTCGGCGTCACCGGATGTGGCGTCATTCTCGGCGCCAAAAGTATTTTGGCGCCAATAATGTGGGCGTCTTTTTTTGGCGCTAAAAAATGTGGGCGTCATTTTTGTCTCCACCTTTTTTTCTCATTATTTAAATCTCATTTTTCTTTTGCTTCTGGTTACTAGAGGCTTGTTCATTGGCATTTTTCCCATTCCTGAAACTGTCATTTTAGGAATTTGATAGATTTTGCTTTATATTGTTTTTTCTCTTACATATTGCAAGATGTCTCAGATTGACCCTGGATCAGAAGCTACTTCTGGAAAAACGCTGCCTGATGCTGGTTCTACCAAAGTTAAGTGCATTTGTTGTAAACTTGTGGTATCTGTTCCTCCGGCTGTAGTTTGTGATGAATGTCATGATAAACTTGTTAATGCAGATTCAATTTCCATTAGTAATATTCCATTACCTGTTGCTGTTCCATCAACATCTAATACTCAGGATGTTCCTGTTAATATAAGAGATTTTGTTTCTAAATCTATTAGGAAGGCTATGTCTGTTATTCCTCCTTCCAGTAAACGTAAAAAGTCTTTTAAAACTTCTCATTTCTCAGATGAATTTTTAAATGAACATCATCATTCTGATTTGTCTGTTTCTGATGAGGATTTTTCTGGTTCAGAGGATTCTGTCTCAGATATTGACACTGATAAATCTTCATATTTATTTAACAATGGAATTTATTCGTTCTTTACTTAAAGAAGTTTTAATCGCTTTAGAAATTGAGGATTCTAGTCCTCTTGATACTAAATCTAATAAGCGTTTAAATTCGGTTTTTAAACCTCCTGTAGTTATTCCGGAAGTTTTTCCTGTCCCTGATGCTATTTCTGAAGTAATTTCTAGGGAATGGAATAATCTGGGTAATTCTTTTACTCCTTCTAAAAGATTTAAGAAATTATATCCTGTGCCATATGACAGATTAGAGTTTTGGGACAAAATCCCTAAAGTTGATGGGGCTATCTCTACTCTTGCTAAGCGTACTACTATTCCTACGGCAGATAGTACTTCCTTTAAGGATCCTTTAGATAGGAAGATTGATTCCTTTCTAAGGAAAGCTTATTTATGTTCAGGCAATCTTCTTAGGCCTGCTATTTCTTTGGCTGATGTTGCTGCAGCATCCACTTTTTGGTTGGAGGCTCTGGCGCAACAGGTGTCAGATCATAATTCTCATAGCATTGTTAAACTTCTTCAACATGCTAATAACTTTATTTGTGATGCCATTTTTGATATTATCAGAGAAGATGTCAGGTATATGTCTTTAGCTATTCTAGCTAGAAGAGCTTTATGGCTTAAAACTTGGAATGCTGATATGTCTTCTAAGTCAACTTTGCTTTCCCTTTCTTTTCAAGGTAATAAATTGTTTGGTTCTCAGTTGGATTCTATTATTTCAACTGTTACTGGGGGGGAAAGGAACTTTTTTACCTCAGGATAAAAAATCTAAGGGTAAATATAGGGCTGCTAATCGTTTTCGTTCCTTTCGTCAGAATAAGGAACAGAAGCTTGATCCTTCCCCTAAAGGAACGGTTTCTGTTTGGAAACCGTCTCCAGTCTGGAATAAATCCAAGCCTTTTAGAAAGCCAAAGCCAGCTCCCAAGTCCACATGAAGGTGCGGCCCTCATTCCAGCACAGCTGGTAGGGGGCAGATTACGATTTTTCAAAGAAATTTGGATCAAATCGATTCACAGTCTTTGGATTCAGAACATTGTTTCACAAGGGTACAGAATAGGTTTCAAGGTAAGGCCACCTGCAAGAAGATTTTTTCTTTCTCACATTCTAATAAATCCAGTGAAGGCTCAGGCATTTCTGAAATGTGTTTCAGATCTAGAGTTGGCTGGAGTAATTGTGCCAGTTCCAGTTTTGGAACAGGGGCTGGGGTTTTACTCAAATCTCTTCATTGTACCAAAGAAGGAGAATTCCTTCAGACCAGTTCTGGATTTAAAAATATTGAATCGCTATGTAAGGATACCAACATTCAAAATGGTAACTATAAGGACTATTCTGCCTTTTGTTCAGCAAGGGCATTATATGTCCACAATAGATTTGCAGGATGCATATCTGCATATTCCGATTCATACAGATCACTTTCAGTTTCTGAGATTCTCTTTTCTAGACAAGCATTACCAATTTGTGGCTCTGCCGTTCTGCCTAGCAACGGCTCCAAGGATTTTTTCAAAAGTTCTCGGTGCCCTTCTTTCTGTAATCAGAGAACAGGGTATTGTGGTATTTCCTTATTTGGACGATATCTTGGTACTTTCTCAGTCTTCACATTTAGCAGAATTTCATACGAATCGACTTGTGTCGTTTCTTCAAGAACATGGTTGGAGGATCAATTTACCAAAGAGTTCATTGATTCCTCAGACAAGGGTAACCGTTTTTAGGTTTCCAAATAGATTGAGTGTCCATGACTTTGTCTCTGATGGACAAGAGACGTCTGAAATTGATTTCAGCCTGTCAAAACCTTCGGTTTCAATCATTCCCTTCGGTAGCCTTATGCATGGAAATTCTAGGTCTTATGACTGCTGCATCGGACGCGATCCCCTTTGCTCGTTTTCACATGCGACCTCTTCAGCTCTGTATGCTGAACCAGTGGTGCAGGGATTATACAAAGATATCACAGTTAATATCTTTAAATCCGATTGTACGACACTCTCTGACGTGGTGGACAGATCACCATTGTTTAATTCAAGGGGCTTCTTTTGTTCTTCCAACCTGGACTGTGATCTCAACAGATGTGAGTCTGACAGGTTTGGGAGCGGTATGGGGGTCTCTGACAGCGCAGGGGGTTTGGGAATCTCAGGAGGCGAGATTACCAATCAACATTTTGGAACTCCGTGCGATTTTCAGAGCTCTTCAGTCGTGGCCTCTTCTGAAGAGAGAATCGTTCATTTGTTTTCAGATGGACAATGTCACAACCGTGGCATATATCAATCATCAAGGGGGGACTCACAGTCCTCTGGCGATGAAAGAAGTATCTCGAATACTTGTATGGGCGGAATCCAGCTCCTGTCTAATTTCTGCGGTTCACATCCCAGGTATAGACAATTGGGAAGCGGATTATCTCAGTCGCCAGACATTACATCCGGGCGAATGGTCTCTTCACCCAGAGGTATTTCTTCAGATTGTTCAAATCTGGGGTCTTCCAGAAATAGATCTGATGGCTTCTCATCTAAACAAGAAACTTCCCAGGTATCTGTCCAGATCCAGGGATCCTCAGGCGGAGGCAGTGGATGCATTGTCGCTTCCTTGGAAGTATCATCCTGCCTATATCTTTCCGCCTCTAGTTCTTCTTCCAAGAGTGATTTCCAAGATTCTAAAGGAGCGTTCGTTTGTACTGCTGGTGGCTCCAGCATGGCCTCACAGGTTTTGGTATGCGGATCTTGTTCGGATGGCCAGTTGCCAACCTTGGACTCTTCCGTTAAGACCAGACCTTCTATCTCAAGGCCCATTTTTCCATCAGGATCTCAAATCATTAAATTTGAAGGTATGGAGATTGAACGCTTGATTCTTAGTCATAGAGGTTTCTCTTACTCCGTAATTAATACTATGTTACAGGCTCGTAAATCTGTGTCTAGGAAGATATATTATCAAGTCTGGAAGACTTACATTTCTTGGTGTTCTTCTCATACATTTTCCTGGAATTCTTTTAGAATTCCTAGAATTTTACAGTTTCTTCAGGATGGTCTAGATAAAGGTTTATCTGCCAGTTCCTTGAAAGGACACATTTCTGCTCTTTCTGTGCTGTTTCACAGAAAAATTGCTAATCTTGTTTTGTACAGGCTTTGGTTTGTATCAAACCTGTCATTAAGTCAATTTCTCCTCCTTGGAGTTTGAATTTGGTTCTGGGAGCTCTACAAGCTCCTCCCTTTGAACCTATGCATTCTCTAGATATTAAATTACTTTCTTGGAAAGTTTTGTTTCTTTTGGCCATCTCTTCTGCTAGAAGAGTTTCTGAGTTATCTGCTCTTTCTTGTGAATCTCCTTTTCTGATTTTTCATCAGGATAAGGCAGTGTTGCGGACTTCATTTAAATTTTTACCTAAGGTTGTGAATTCTAACAACATTAGTAGAGAGATTGTGGTTCCTTCATTGTGTCCTAATCCTAATAATTCTAAGGAAAGATCATTACATTCTTTGGATGTAGTTAGAGCTTTGAAATATTATGTTGAAGCTACTAAAGATCTCCGAAAGACTTCTAGTCTATTTGTTATCTTTTCTGGTTCTAGGAAAGGTCAGAAGGCCTCTGCCATTTCTTTGGCATCTTGGTTAAAGTCTTTGATTCATCATGCTTATGTTGAGTCGGGTAGAACTCCGCCTCAAAGGATTACGGCTCATTCGACTAGGTCAGTTTCTACTTCCTGGGCATTTAGGAATGAAGCTTCGGTTGATCAGATTTGCAAAGCAGCAACTTGGTCTTCTTTGCATACTTTTACTAAATTCTACCATTTTGATGTGTTTTCTTCTTCTGAAGCAGTTTTTGTTAGAAAAGTACTTCAGGCAGCTGTTTCAGTTTGATTCTTCTGCTTATAATTTCAGTTTTTTTTCATTATAAGATTTAAACTTGTTTGGGGTGTGGATTATTTTTCAGCGGAATTGGCTGTCTTTATTTTTATCCCTCCCTCTCTAGTGACTCTTGCGTGGAAGTTCCACATCTTGAGTATTTATTATCCCATACGTCACTAGCTCATGGACTCTTGCTAATTACATGAAAGAAAACATAATTTATGTAAGAACTTACCTGATAAATTCATTTCTTTCATATTAGCAAGAGTCCATGAGACCCACCCTTTTTTGTGGTGATTTTGATTTTTTTGTATAAAGCACAACTATTGCAATTCCTTATTTTCTATGCTTTCGCACTTTTTTTTCTTATCACCCCACTTCTTGGCTATTCGTTAAACTGATTTGTGGGTCTGGTGAGGGGTGTATTTATAGGCATTTTGAGGTTTGGGAAACTTTGCCCCTCCTGGTAGGAATGTATATCCCATACGTCACTAGCTCATGGACTCTTGCTAATATGAAAGAAATGAATTTATCAGGTAAGTTCTTACATAAATTATGTTTTTCTGTTATTGTGTTTTTAAAATACTTGTTTCATGCATTGCTAAATGTACTGCAAAGCCTGCTGCTTCTAATTCCCATTGTCCGCAATATCTGCATGTTCGACCGTCCACACATGCCTCTGTACAATACCTCAATGTCCCACTCCATCCCAGACGCTAACCCTAAGATAGTCATTGTTATGACTAAAGAGGGGAATTGTCAGGTAGTGTTGCATATTACACTTGTCCACTCCACACCACTTGTAATGCTATGTGCTGATGTGTTTTCATTCCACTCCACTCGTAATATTATGTGCTTCCAAAACACTTGTAATATTGCTAACATTATTTTCTGTCTGCTCTGTCTGTGTTTCACAGATGTTTCCTGTTCCTAACCACAACGTTCAGAGCTAAGTCCCATGACCTATATGTTGCTGTTGCATATATTATTCTCTGTAACCACAAACGTTCATTTTTCCTTCCCTTTCTTGCAACAAATATTATGTTATGCTAAGGCTCTAAGGCTATAGGGCTATAAGGATATTTGCTTAGCCAATAGTATTTAGTTACGTATCGGATGCCTGAGTGTACCCATGGCTATATAACTTTCCCATAATAAACGAGCATTTGCTAATGACAACCTGCCTGGTGTGTTATTTTGGTAACTGATCCCGGGATTCCGAAGATCACTCAGCATCCAAGAATTGTCCCGGGATATTCCCTATTCCCAACATAAGAGAGAGTAGGTATGTATCTATGTGTGTGTGATTCTGTGTGTGAAAGAGTGAGTGTATTTGTATGTGTGAGAGTGTTTGTGTGTGTGTGTGAGAGAAAGAGAGTGAGTGAGTGAGTATGTGTGTGCGTGTCTATTAGTGTGTTAGAGTGTGTGTGAGAGTGATTGTGTGTTAGAGAGTGACAGTGTGTGTGTGTATGAGATAGAGAGAGTATGTGTGTGCGTGTCTATTAGTGTGTTAGAGTGTGTGTGTGTGTGAGAGTGATTGTGTGTTAGAGAGTGACAGTGTGTGTGTGTATGAGATAGAGAGAGTATGTGTGTGTGAGTGTAATTGTATGACAGAGTGTGTGAGAGAGTGTGTATGAGATAGAAAGCACTCCACAATATGTCCATTTAAAAACATATGCTTTTATTAGATGTGCTTAATCAAAATTTCTTGCTGAGATAGAAAGTGTGTCAGAGTGTGAATATCTATGTGCGAGCTTGTGCTTATGTGCTATTATACATAGTGTGCTGTGCCTGTGCTATTATACATAGTGTGCTGTGCTATTATACATAGTGTGCTGTGCTATTATACATAGTGTGCTGTGCCTGTGCTATTATACATAGTGTGCTGTGTTATTATACATAGTGTGCTGTGTTATTATACATAGTGTGCTGTGCTATTATACATAGTGTGCTGTGTTATTATACATAGTGTGCTGTGCCTGTGCTATTATACATAGTGTGCTGTGTTATTATACATAGTGTGCTGTGTTATTATACATAGTGTGCTGTGTTATTATACATAGTGTGCTGTGTTATTATACATAGTGTGCTGTGTTATTATACATAGTGTGCTGTGTTATTATACATAGTGTGCTGTGTTATTATACATAGTGTGCTGTGTTATTATACATAGTGTGCTGTGTTATTATACATAGTGTGCTGTGCCTGTGCTATTATACATAGTGTGCTGTGTTATTATACATAGTGTGCTGTGTTATTATACATAGTGTGCTGTGTTATTATACATAGTGTGCTGTGCCTGTGCTATTATACATAGTGTGCTGTGTTATTATACATAGTGTGCTGTGTTATTATACATAGTGTGCTGTGTTATTATACATAGTGTGCTGTGTTATTATACATAGTGTGCTGTGTTATTATACATAGTGTGCTGTGTTATTATACATAGTGTGCTGTGTTATTATACATAGTGTGCTGTGTTATTATACATAGTGTGCTGTGTTATTATACATAGTGTGCTGTGTTATTATACATAGTGTGCTGTGCCTGTGCTATTATACATAGTGTGCTGTGTTATTATACATAGTGTGCTGTGTTATTATACATAGTGTGCTGTGTTATTATACATAGTGTGCTGTGTTATTATACATAGTGTGCTGTGCCTGTGCTATTATACATAGTGTGCTGTGCTATTATACATAGTGTGTGCCTGTGCTATTATACATAGTGTGCTGTGTTATTATACATAGTGTGCCGTGTTATTATACATAGTGTGCCGTGTTATTATACATAGTGTGCTGTGTTATTATACATAGTGTGCTGTGTTATTATACATAGTGTGCTGTGCCTGTGCTATTATACATAGTGTGCTGTGCCTGTGCTATTATACATAGTGTGCTGTGCCTGTGCTATTATACATAGTGTGTTGTGCTATTATACATAGTGTGCTGTGTTATTATACATAGTGTGCTGTGCTATTATACATAATGTGCTGTGTTATTATACATAGTGTGCTGTGTTATTATACATAGTGTGCTGTGTTATTATACATAGTGTGCTGTGTTATTATACATAGTGTGCTGTGTAATTATACATAGTGTGCTGTGCCTGTGCTATTATACATAGTGTGCTGTGCTATTATACATAGTGTGCTGTGTTATTATACATAGTGTGCTGTGTTATTATACATAGTGTGCTGTGTTATTATACATAGTGTGCTGTGCTATTATACATAGTGTGCTGTGCTATTATACATAGTGTGCTGTGCTATTATACATAGTGTGCTGTGTTATTATACATAGTGTGCTGTGTTATTATACATAGTGTGCTGTGTTATTATACATAGTGTGCTGTGCTATTATACATAGTGTGCTGTGCTATTATACATAGTGTGCTGTGTTATTATACATAGTGTGCTGTGCTATTATACATAGTGTGCTGTGTTATTATACATAGTGTGCTGTGTTATTATACATAGTGTGCTGTGTTATTATACATAGTGTGCTGTGCTATTATACATAGTGTGCTGTGTTATTATACATAGTGTGCTGTGTTATTATACATAGTGTGCTGTGTTATTATACATAGTGTGCTGTGTTATTATACATAGTGTGCTGTGTTATTATACATAGTGTGCCTGTGCTATTATACATAGTGTGCTGTGCTATTATACATAGTGTGCTGTGCTATTATACATAGTGTGCTGTGCTATTATACATAGTGTGCTGTGCTAGTATACATAGTGTGCTGTGCTATTATACATAGTGTGCTGTGCTATTATACGTAGTGTGCTGTGCTATTATACGTAGTGTGCTGTGCTATTATACGTAGTGTGCTGTGTTATTATACATAGTGTGCTGTGCTATTATACATAGTGTCCTGTGTTATTATACATAGTGTGCTGTGCTATTATACATAGTGTGCTGTGCTATTATACATAGTGTGCTGTGCTATTATACATAGTGTGCTGTGCTATTATACATAGTGTGCTGTGCTATTATACATAGTGTGCTGTGTTATTATACATAGTGTGCTGTGTTATTATACATAGTGTGCCTGTGCTATTATACATAGTGTGCTGTGCTATTATACATAGTGTGCTGTGCTATTATACATAGTGTGCTGTGCTATTATACATAGTGTGCTGTGCTAGTATACATAGTGTGCTGTGCTATTATACATAGTGTGCTGTGCTATTATACGTAGTGTGCTGTGCTATTATACGTAGTGTGCTGTGTTATTATACATAGTGTGCTGTGTTATTATACATAGTGTGCTGTGCTATTATACATAGTGTCCTGTGTTATTATACATAGTGTGCTGTGCTATTATACATAGTGTGCTGTGCTATTATACATAGTGTGCTGTGCTATTATACATAGTGTGCTGTGCTATTATACATAGTGTGCTGTGCTATTATACATAGTGTGCTGTGTTATTATACATAGTGTGCTGTGTTATTAGACATAGTGTGCTGTGTTATTATACATAGTGTGCTGTGCTATTATACATAGTGTGCTTTGCTATTATACATAGTGTGCTGTGTTATTATACATAGTGTGCTGTGCTATTATACATAGTGTGCTGTGTTATTATACATAGTGTGCTGTGTTATTATACATAGTGTGCTGTGTTATTATACATAGTGTGCTGTGTTATTATACATAGTGTGCTGTGCCTGTGCTATTATACATAGTGTGCTGTGCACGGCGCATGAGTGTTTGGGTTTGGTCTGAACTAAATGGGGGAACCCTAGTCTTACTCTATATAAGCTTTCTCTCCTTAAAGTGTAGTGTAAAGAAAAAACAACTTGAGGACACTGTACAAATGCACAGATATCCTTATATAGTATTAAAGAGTCACTACAGTTTTATATTTTGTATAGTTTTCTACTTTTAAATAACATTTATTTATGATTTTTTTATTTACTGTGATTTTGGTTATTTTTTCTTATTTATATTAGTTATTCTAACACATTTTATTTCAAGTGGGTAATGGGTAATAAAGGGATTATCTATCTTTTTAAACAATAACAATTCTGGTGTAGACTGGTCCTTTAACAGAAAAAAAAAGTGTATAAGTCTCCAGCGCCAAGGAGTATTACTACTATAGCTCCTATATGCAAGATCTCTTGACCGGATCTTATATAATGGCTAAAAGGAGCGCTGAGATAACCTAAAATAGGAGTCTCTGCTAAGTAGAGTCAAAATGGCTTCCAATGAATTCTAGGTGAGCCAAACTTAAAAAATATACATATTTATTATAACAAAAGAGGAAAGTAAAAATAAAAAATGACAATGATATTAAGCATTGACAAATCCTAAATCGTATTGAACCCTGATCAAATATTCATACTTCTAATTATTATTCAAACTTCTGAATAATAGGTATACAGTGATAATACAGATGAAAAAATATGTGCAATTGCTCAAATGAAAAAATAGTGAAAAAAATCCAAAATGTCAAAATTGAAAAATTAGGTGTACACCTACAAAAATAATAGTGTCAGTTTCCTTGTGAGTAATAATTGTGGAAAAATATGAAAAAAATATAAAAAAAATGTAAAAATCGAAAATCGTGAAAAGTTCATGTGTAAAATGTGAAAGTTAATAACGAATAGTCTCTTGATGAAAAAATCCAAATCTCTTCTAGGTGATAGTGTATCCAATTGTATCCTTTTGGGATGTTGTTAGTGGTATTTGAATCCTAATGTTCCTAATAGTCCATTAATCGAAATGCTATTTTAAAAACTTCTTTATTGTCCTAAAAATAAAAATACATAGTGCAATATTGTTGTATAAAATATTGCTAAAATTGGTAAAGAACTCACCAGATAGGGACCTGAGCCGTTTATACCAGTGTATTGTCTACGCGTTTCAATCCTATTGGATCTTTCTCAAGACACTTTATTTTCTATTTAGGACAATGAAGAAGTTTTGAAAATAGCATTTCGATTAATGGACTATTAGGAACATTAGGATTCAAATACCACTAACAACATCCCAAAAGGATACAATTGGATACACTATCACTTAGAAGAGTTTTAGATTTTTTCATCAAGAGACTATTCGTTATTAACTTTCACATTTTACACATTAACTTTTCACGATTTTCGATTTTTACATTTCTTTCATGTAATTAACAAGAGTCCATGAGCTAGTGACGTATGGGATATACATTCCTACCAGGAGGGGCAAAGTTTCCCAAACCTTAAAATGCCTATAAATACACCCCTCACCACACCCACAAATCAGTTTTTACAAACTTTGCCTCCAAGGGAGGTGGTGAAGTAAGTTTGTGCTAGATTCTACGTTGATATGCGCTCCGCAGCAAGTTGGAGCCCGGTTTTCCTCTCAGCGTGCAGTGAATGTCAGAGGGATGTGAAGAGAGTATTGCCTATTGAATGCAGTGATCTCCTTCTACGGGGTCTATTTCATAAGGTTCTCTGTTATCGGTCGTAGAGATTCATCTCTTACCTCCCTTTTCAGATCGACGATATACTCTTATATTTACCATTACCTCTGCTGATTCTCGTTTCAGTACTGGTTTGGCTTTCTACAAACATGTAGATGAGTGTCCTGGGGTAAGTAAGTCTTATTTTCTGTGACACTCTAAGCTATGGTTGGGCACTTTATTTATAAAGTTCTAAATATATGTATTCAAACATTTATTTGCCTTGACTCAGAATGTTCAACTTTCCTTATTTTCAGATCAGTCAGTTTCATATTTGGGATTATGCATTGAATTATCATATTTTTCTTACCTCAAAAATTTGACTTTTTTCCCTGTGGGCTGTTAGGCTCGCGGGGGCTGAAAATGCTTCATTTTATTGCGTCATTCTTGGCGCGGACTTTTTTGGCGCAAAAATTCTTTTCCGTTTCCGGCGTCATACGTGTCGCCGGAAGTTGCGTCATTTTTTGACGTTATTTTGCGCCAAAAATGTCGGCGTTCCGGATGTGGCGTCATTTTTGGCGCCAAAAGCATTTAGGCGCCAAATAATGTGGGCGTCTTATTTGGCGCTAAAAAATATGGGCGTCGCTTTTGTCTCCACATTATTTCAGTCTCATTTTTCATTTGCTTCTGGTTGCTAGAAGCTTGATATTTGGCATTCTTTCCCATTCCTGAAACTGTCTTATAAGGAATTTGATCTATTTTGCTTTATATGTTGTTTTTTCTCTTACATATTGCAAGATGTCTCACGTTGCATCTGAGCCAGAAGATACTACAGGAAAATCACTGCCTGCTGGATCTACCAAAGCTAAGTGTATCTGCTGTAAACTTTTGGTAGCTATTCCTCCAGCTGTTGTTTGTAATAATTGTCATGACAAACTTGTTAAAGCAGATAATATTTCCTTTAGTAATGTACCATTGCCTGTTGCAGTTCCCTCAACATCTAAGGTGCAGAATGTTCCTGATAACATAAGAGATTTTGTTTCTGAATCCATAAAGAAGGCTTTGTCTGTTATTTCTCCTTCTAGTAAACGTAAAAAGTCTTTTAAATCTTCTCTCTCTACAGATGAATTTTTAAATGAACACCATCATTCTGATTCTTTGGACTCTTCTGGTTCAGAGGATTCTATCTCAGAGATTGATGCTGATAAATCTTCATATTTATTTAAGATGGAATTTATTCGCTCTTTACTTAAAGAAGTACTAATTGCTTTAGAAATAGAGGATTCTTGTCCTCTTGATACTAATTCTATACGTTTGGATAAGGTTTTTAAAGCTCCTGCGGTTATTCCAGAAGTTTTTCCTGTTCCTAATGCTATTTCTGCAGTAATTTCCAAAGAATGGGATAAATTGGGTAATTCATTTACTCCTTCTAAACGTTTTAAGCAATTATATCCTGTTCCGCCTGACAGGTTAGAATTTTGGGACAAAATCCCTAAAGTTGATGGGGCTATTTCTACCCTTGCTAAACGTACTACCATTCCTACGTCAGATGGTACCTCGTTTAAGGATCCTTTAGATAGAAAAATTGAATCTTTTCTAAGAAAAGCTTATCTGTGTTCAGGTAATCTTCTTAGACCTGCTATATCATTGGCTGATGTTGCTGCAGCTTCAACTTTTTGGTTGGAAACTCTAGCGCAACAAGTAACAAATCGTGATTCTCATGATATTATTATTCTTCTCCAGCATGCTAATAATTTTATCTGTGATGCCATTTTTGATATTATTAGAGTTGATGTTAGGTTTATGTCTCTGGCTATCTTAGCCAGAAGAGCTTTATGGCTTAAGACTTGGAATGCTGATATGGCTTCTAAATCAACTCTACTTTCCATTTCTTTCCAGGGAAACAAATTATTTGGTTCTCAGTTGGATTCTATTATTTCAACTGTTACTGGTGGGAAAGGAACTTTTTTACCACAGGATAAAAAATCTAAAGGTAAAAACAGGGCTAACAATCGTTTTCGTTCCTTTCGTTTCAACAAAGAACAAAAGCCTGATCCTTCGTCCTCAGGAGCAGTTTCAGTTTGGAAACCATCTCCAGTCTGGAATAAATCCAAGCCTGCTAGAAAGGCAAAGCCTGCTTCTAAGTTCACATGAAGGTACGGCCCTCATTCCAGTTCAGCTGGTAGGGGGCAGGTTACGTTTTTTCAAAGAAATTTGGATCAATTCTGTTCACAATCTTTGGATTCAGAACATTGTTTCAGAAGGGTACAGAATTGGTTTCAAGATGAGACCTCCTGCAAAGAGATTTTTTCTTTCCCGTGTCCCAGTAAATCCAGTGAAAGCTCAAGCATTTCTGAATTGTGTTTCAGATCTAGAGTTGGCTGGAGTAATTATGCCAGTTCCAGTTCTGGAACAGGGGATGGGGTTTTATTCAAATCTCTTCATTGTACCAAAGAAGGAGAATTCCTTCAGACCAGTTCTGGATCTAAAATTATTGAATCGTTATGTAAGGATACCAACGTTCAAGATGGTAACTGTAAGGACTATATTGCCTTTTGTTCAGCAAGGGAATTATATGTCCACAATAGATTTACAGGATGCATATCTGCATATTCCGATTCATCCAGATCATTATCAGTTCCTGAGATTCTCTTTTCTAGACAAGCATTACCAATTTGTGGCTCTACCGTTTGGCCTTGCTACAGCTCCAAGAATTTTCACAAAAATTCTCGGTGCCCTTCTGTCTGTAATCAGAGAACAGGGTATTGTGGTATTTCCTTATTTGGACGATATCTTGGTACTTGCTCAGTCTTTACATTTAGCAGAGTCTCATACGAATCGACTTGTGTTGTTTCTTCAAGATCATGGTTGGAGGATCAATTTACCAAAAAGTTCTTTGATTCCTCAAACAAGGGTAACCTTTCTGGGTTTCCAGATAGATTCAGTGTCCATGACTCTGTCTTTAACAGACAAGAGACGTCTAAAATTGATTACAGCTTGTCGAAACCTTCAGTCTCAATCATTCCCTTCGGTAGCCTTATGCATGGAAATTCTAGGTCTTATGACTGCTGCATCGGACGCGATCCCCTTTGCTCGTTTTCACATGCGACCTCTTCAGCTCTGTATGCTGAACCAATGGTGCAGGGATTACACGAAGATATATCAATTAATATCTTTAAAACCGATTGTTCGACACTCTCTAACGTGGTGGACAGATCACCATCGTTTAATTCAGGGGGCTTCTTTTGTTCTTCCGACCTGGACTGTAATTTCAACAGATGCAAGTCTCACAGGTTGGGGAGCTGTGTGGGGATCTCTGACGGCACAAGGAGTTTGGGAATCTCAGGAGGTGAGATTACCGATCAATATTTTGGAACTCCGTGCAATTTTCAGAGCTCTTCAGTTTTGGCCTCTTCTGGAGAGAGAATCGTTCATTTGTTTTCAGACAGACAATGTCACAACTGTGGCATACATCAATCATCAAGGAGGGACTCACAGTCCTCTGGCTATGAAAGAAGTATCTCGAATTTTGGTTTGGGCGGAATCCAGCTCCTGTCTAATCTCTGCGGTTCATATCCCAGGTGTAGACAATTGGGAAGCGGATTATCTCAGTCGCCAAACGTTGCATCCGGGCGAATGGTCTCTTCACCCAGAGGTATTTCTTCAGATTGTTCAAATGTGGGGGCTCCCAGAGATAGATCTGATGGCCTCTCATCTAAACAAGAAACTTCCCAGGTATCTGTCCAGATCCCGGGATCCTCAGGCGGAGGCAGTGGATGCATTATCACTTCCTTGGAAGTATCATCCTGCCTATATCTTTCCGCCTCTAGTTCTTCTTCCAAGAGTAATCTCCAAGATTCTGAGGGAATGCTCGTTTGTTCTGCTAATAGCTCCGGCATGGCCTCACAGGTTTTGGTATGCGGATCTTGTCCGGATGGCATCTTGCCAACCATGGACTCTTCCGTTAAGACCAGACCTTCTGTCGCAAGGTCCTTTTTTCCATCCGGATCTGAAATCCTTAAATTTAAAGGTATGGAGATTGAACGCTTGATTCTTGGTCAAAGAGGTTTCTCTGTCTCCGTGATTAATACTATGTTACAGGCTCGTAAATCTGTATCTCGAGAGATATATTATAGAGTCTGGAAGACTTATGTTTCTTGGTGTCTTTCTCATCATTTTTCTTGGCATTCTTTTAGAATACCGAGAATTTTACAGTTTCTTCAGGATGGTTTAGATAAGGGTTTGTCCGCAAGTTCTTTGAAAGGACAAATCTCCGCTCTTTCTGTTCTTTTTCACAGAAAGATTGCTATTCTTCCTGATATTCATTGTTTTGTACAAGCTTTGGTTCGTATAAAACCTGTCATTAAGTCAATTTCTCCTCCTTGGAGTTTGAATTTGGTTCTGGGAGCTCTTCAAGCTCCTCCGTTTGAACCTATGCATTCATTGGACATTAAATTACTTTCTTGGAAAGTTTTGTTCCTTTTGGCCATCTCTTCTGCTAGAAGAGTTTCTGAATTATCTGCTCTTTCTTGTGAGTCTCCTTTTCTGATTTTTCATCAGGATAAGGCGGTGTTGCGAACTTCTTTTGAATTTTTGCCTAAGGTTGTGAATTCCAACAACATTAGTAGAGAAATTGTGGTTCCTTCATTATGTCCTAATCCTAAGAATTCTAAGGAGAAATCGTTGCATTCTTTGGATGTTGTTAGAGCTTTGAAATATTATGTTGAAGCTACGAAATCTTTCCGTAAGACTTCTAGTCTATTTGTTATCTTTTCCGGTTCTAGAAAAGGCCAGAAAGCTTCTGCCATTTCTTTGGCATCTTGGTTGAAATCTTTAATTCACCTTGCCTATGTTGAGTCGGGTAAAATTCCGCCTCAGAGAATTACAGCTCATTCTACTAGGTCAGTATCTACTTCCTGGGCGTTTAGGAATGAAGCTTCGGTTGACCAGATCTGCAAAGCAGCTACTTGGTCCTCTTTGCATACTTTTACTAAATTCTACCATTTTGATGTATTTTCTTCTTCTGAAGCAGTTTTTGGTAGAAAAGTTCTTCAGGCAGCGATTTCAGTTTGAATCTTCTGCTTATGTTTTTCGTTAAACTTTATTTTGGGTGTGGATTATTTTCAGCAGGAATTGGCTGTCTTTATTTTATCCCTCCCTCTCTAGTGACTCTTGTGTGGAAAGATCCACATCTTGGGTAGTCATTATCCCATACGTCACTAGCTCATGGACTCTTGTTAATTACATGAAAGAAAACATAATTTATGTAAGAACTTACCTGATAAATTCATTTCTTTCATATTAACAAGAGTCCATGAGGCCCACCCTTTTTTGTGGTGGTTATGATTTTTTTGTATAAAGCACAATTATTCCAATTCCTTATTTTATATGCTTCGCACTTTTTTTCTTATCACCCCACTTCTTGGCTATTCGTTAAACTGATTTGTGGGTGTGGTGAGGGGTGTATTTATAGGCATTTTAAGGTTTGGGAAACTTTGCCCCTCCTGGTAGGAATGTATATCCCATACGTCACTAGCTCATGGACTCTTGTTAATATGAAAGAAATGAATTTATCAGGTAAGTTCTTACATAAATTATGTTTTTTTATATTTTTTTCGTATTTTTCCACAATTATTACTCACAAGGAAACTGACACTATTATTTTTGTAGGCGTACACCTAATTTTTCAATTTTGACATTTTGGATTTTTTCACAATTTTTTCATTTGAGCAATTGCACATATTTTTTCATCTGTATTATCACTGTATACCTATTATTCAGAAGTTTGAATAATAATTAGAAGTATGAATATTTGATCAGGGTTCAATATGATTTAGGATTTGTCAATGCTTAATATCATTGTCATTTTTTTATTTTTACTTTCCTCTTTTGTTATAATAAATATCTATATTCTTTAAGTTTGGCTCACCTAGAATTCATTGGAAGCCATTTTGACTCTACTTAGCAGAGACTCCTATTTTTGGTCCATTAACAGAAACAGCTATTACATATTAAAAATAAAGCTAAAAGTACAATTGCTCACACATTTTATACTCTGCAGCTGGTATAATAAGTTATTAGGAACACTTCTAATGGAGACCATTTTACACTGCACTGCCCCTTTAATTGATTATATACACATTACACAGATACAATGTAGCAGCCTGTACCGGGTAATGTGATAATAAGCTCTGTGTTAATCCCTGTGCTACTGAAGGGGTTAATAAATACTATGCATTTATCTGTGATCAGTAAAAGGACACAAAACTACAATAAGAAATGAATGCCCTATTGCTTACTTATAACTTAGTTAAAATCAGCTCCAGAGCAGTTATGCACAACTAGCAGTTAGCTAAACACATATGTGTGTACCCACCAATCCCCAGATAGCACCCAATAGTGTAGGATATTTACATATTGATGTCAACAAAGGATACAAAGAAAAACAATTAATTTGAAAATAGAAGTTAATTTAAAGGTACAGTCTACTCCAGAAAGTTTATTGTTTAACCCCTTAAAGACTGAGGACGTGCAGGGTACGTCCTCAGAAAAAAGGCAGTTAACGCCTGAGAACGTACCCTGCACGTCCTCAGTGTGGAAAGCAGCTGGAAGCGATCCTGCTCGCTTCCAGATGCTTTCCGGTTATTGCAGTGATGCCTCGATATGGAGGCATCCTGCAATAACCTTTGTAAGCCATCTGGTGCAGAGAGAGCCACTCTGTGGCCCTCTCTGCACCGGAGATCGGTGGCTTACTGCGTTGGTGGGTGGGAGCCGGACCGGGAGGCGGCCATCGTTGGCCCTGGTTGTGTGATGGGGGGGCGGGATCGTGGGCGGCTGGGGGCACGCACGGGCGCGTGCACGGGGAGGGAGCGGGTGGGAACCGCTACACTACAGAAAATGCTGAAATAAAAAATGGAAAAAAATATATAAATAATGTAAAAAAAAAACGATCAGCAAGGTGGTGGGGGTTTGTCTGTGTGTGTGTGTGTGGGGGGGGGGGGAAGCTACAAAGCTACACTACAGAAAAAAACAAAAAACAAAAAAAAAAAGCACTTTTTATTGCAAACTGGGTACTGGCAGACAGCTGCCAGTACCCAAGATGGCCCCCAATAAGGCAGAGGGGAGGGTTAGAGAGAGGTTTTGGGGGGGATCAGGGAGGTTGGGGGCTAAGGGGGGGATCCTACACAGTAGCATATGTAAATATGCTAAAAAAAATGTATTTATTTTTTTAAAACCCTTTTATTTTAGTACTGGCAGACTTTCTGCCAGTACTTAAGATGGCGGGACAATTGTGGGGTGGGGGAGGGAAGGGAGCTGTTTGGGAGGGATCAGGGGGTGGGATGTGTCAGATGGGAGGCTGATCTCTACACTAAAGCTAAAATTAACCCTGCAAGCTCCCTACAAACTCCCTAATTAACCCCTTCACTGCTAGCCATAATACACGTGTGAGGCGCAGCAGGATTTAGCGGCCTTCTAATTACCAGAAAGCAACGCCAAAGTCATATATGTCTGCTATTTCTGAACAAAGGGGATCCCAGACAAGCATTTACAACCATTTCTGCCATAATTGCACAAGCTGTTTGTAAATGATTTCAGTGAGAAACCTAAAATTGTGAAAAAAATTTACGTTTTTTTTTTAATTTGACCGCATTTGGCGGTGAAATGGTGGCATGAAATATACCAAAATGTGCCTAGATCAATACTTGGGGTTGTCTACTACACTACACTAAAGCTAAAATTAACCCTACAAGCTCCCTAAAAGCTCCCTAATTAACCCCTTAACTGCTGGGCATAATACACTTGTGGTGCGCAGTGGCATTTAGCGGCCTTCTAATTACCAAAAAGCAACGCCAAAGCCATATATGTCTGCTATTTCTGAACAAAGGGGATCCCAGAGAAGAATTTACAACCATTTATGCCATAATTGCACAAGTTGTTTGTAAATAATTTCAGTGAGAAACCGAAAGTTTGTGAAAAAGTGAACGATTTTTTTTATTTGATCGCATTTGGCGGTGAAATGGTGGTATGAAATATACCAAAATGGGCCTAGATCAATACTTTGGGATGTCTACTAAAATAAAATATATACATGTCAAGGGATATTCAGGGATTCCTGAAAGATATTAGTGTTCTAATGTAACTAGCGCTAATTTTGGAAAAAAATGGTTTGGAAATAGCAAAGTGCTACTTGTATTTATGGCCCTATAACTTGCAAAAAAAGCAAAGAACATGTAAACATTGGGTATTTCTAAACTCAGGACAAAATTTAGAAACTATTTAGCATGGGTGTTTTTTGGTGGTTGTAGATGTGTAACAGATTTTGGGGCTCAAAGTTAGAAAAAGTGTGTTTTTTTCCATTTTTCCTCATATTTTATCATTTTTTTATAGTAAATTATAAGATATGATGAAAATAATGGTATCTTTAGAAAGTCCATTTAATGGCGAGAAAAACGGTATATAATATGTGTGGGTACAGTAAATGAGTAAGAAGAAAATTACAGCTAAACACAAAGACCGCAAAAATGTAAAAATAGCCTTGATCCCAAACGGACAGAAAATGGAAAAGTGCTGTGGTCATTAAGGGGTTAAAAAAAATAAAAAAATAATCCCTTTATTACCCATTCACCAGTTTTGCATAACCAACACAGTTATATTAATACACTTTTTACCTCTGTGATTACCTTATATCTAAGCCTTTGTAAACTGCCCCCTATATCAGTGCTTTTGACAGTCTCCCAATCTATGGGAGTGAGCACAATGTTATCTATATTCCACATATGAATTAGCACTGTGTAGCTGTGAAAAAACTGTCAAAATACACGAAGATAAGAGGCGGCCTTCAAGGGCTTAGAAAATAGTATACGAGCCTACCTAGCTTTAGTTTTCAACAAAGAATACCAAGAAGACAAAGCAAATATAATGATAAAAGTAAATTGGAAATGTGTTTATAAAAATTACATACTCTACCTGACTCATGTAAGTTTAACTTTAACTTTCTTATCCCTTTAAAGAGTTAACTCCATGTGCACCTCACTCTGTTAGTGAAGGGGTTAAATATCAGCACTGAGAAGCTTTCTGTGCTAGTGAAGGGGTTAATATAAACTGCAGCTGTCTCAGTACTAGTGAAAGTACTAGTATATATTGTGTAGCTTTATGTATATAGTGTAGCTGTAATGCACTAGTAGAGGATATGACAGTGACAATGGGCTCAGTTACAAAATTGTATGAATTTGCAGATTTAAGCAATTTTAAAAAGCACCAAATTTGTCTTTGAAATGGTTGCATATTTTCTTTTGTCTGATTGGCTTCTGATTAACATGTGACTTCTAAGTGTAGTCTGGGAGATGTAGTCCAGTATTGAACTCACTGTTGTTCTGAGATGTTCTCCTCCCATTTTACTTCCTGTGAAGCTGCTGCTGGGTGAGTGAGTCAGGCTGTGTGTGTTGTGTGATTAAAAGTTTTAGTCACTTTCTGGTCTTCTTAAAAAGTTTATAATTGTTATAAATGTTGTTCTTTTAGTGCATGTTATTCATCTGCTTGTGCCAGGCAATGGGATACATAGTGCTGTTCAACTGTTGGGTTAATATATACTGTGCTGCTCTCTGTGCTAGTAAAGGGTTAATACACATTGTGATGCTTTCTGTGCTAGTAAAGGGTTAATATACACTGTGCTGCTCTCTGTGCTAGTAAAGGGTTAATACACATTGTGATGCTTTCTGTGCTAGTAAAGGGTTAATATACACTGTGCTGCTCTCTGTGCTAGTGAAGGGTTAATACACACTGTGCTGCTCTCTGTGCTAGTAAAGGGTTAATACACACTGTGCTGCTCTCTGTGCTAGTAAAGGGTTAATACACACTGTGCTGCTCTCTGTGCTAGTAAAGGGTTAATACTCACTGTGCTGCTCTCTGTGCTAGTGAAGGGTTAATACACACTGTGCTGCTCTCTGTGCTAGTGAAGGGTTAATACACACTGTGCTGCTCTCTGTGTTAGTGAAGGGTTAATACACACTGTGCTACTCTCTGTGCTAGTGAAGGGTTAATACACACTGTGCTGCTCTCTGTGCTAGTGAAGGGTTAATACACACTGTCCTGCTCTCTGTGTTAGTGAAGGGTTAATACACACTGTCCTGCTCTCTGTGTTAGTGAAGGGTTAATACACACTGTGCTGCTCTTTGTACTAGCGAAGGGTTTATACAGACTGTGCAGCTCTCTGTACTAGTAAAGGGTTAATACACACTGTGCAGCTCTCTGTACTAGTGAAGGGTTAATACACTCTGTGCTGCTTTCTGTGCTAGTGAAGGGTTAATACACACTGTGCTGCTCTCTGTGCTAGTGAAGGGTTAATACACACTGTGCAGCTCTCTGTACTAGTAAAGGGTTAATACCCACTGTGCAGCTCTCTGTACTAGTAAATGGTTAATACACACTGTGCTGCTCTCTTTGCTAGTAAAGGGTTAATACACACTGTGCTGTTCTCTGTGCTAGTGAAGGGTTAATACACACTGCTGTTCTCTGTGCTAGTGAAGGGTTAATACACACTGTGCTGCTCTCTGTGCTAGTAAAGGGCTAATACAGACTGTACTGCTCTCTGTGCTAGTGAAGGGTTAATACACACTGTGCTACTCTCTGTGCTAGTGAAGGGTTAATACACACTGTGCTACTCTCTGTGCTAGTGAAGGGTTAATACACACTGCTGCTCTCTGTGCTAGTGAAGGGTTAATACACACTGTGCAGCTTTCTGTGCTAGTGAAGGGCTAATACACACTGCAGCTTTCTGTGCTAATGAAGGGTTAATACACACTGTGCTGTTCTCTGTTAGTGAAGGGTTAAAGGGACAGTCAACACTTCATTTAACATGATTGTATATTGAAAATAAAAAACCGAAGATGCGCCTGCACTATACCCCTCCTGCCTTGCCGCCTTGCTTCTTTCCTAATCAGCGTCGCTAACCTCTCTAATAACCGGTAAATATGGCAGCCGAACTCCCCCCACCGTTACGTAGCTGCCTTCTTCTTCAACTGATAAGCAAATCAGAATCCAGTCCTCGGACAGAAATGGCACGCGCAAACACATCCAGACACTTCTGTATGCAACAACATTTTACTCAAAAACATTTGGGTCCATTCAGAACCAGCACTTTTTTACAGAAAAACAGCTGGATCCTGCCGGATCCATATCTAATTTAGACAAATACACACACATTTAAGTGTTTTCCACACAAACACATCCAGACACTTCTGGATCCAACAACATTTTAGTGCAAAACATTTGGGTCCTTTCAGAACCAGCACTTTTTTACAGAAAAAAAATCAGATTCCTGCCAGATCCATGCCTAATTTTGACAAATAAACACAAACTTAAGTGTTTTCCATACAAACACATCCAGACACTTCTGGATCCAACAACATTTTATTAAAAAAAATGTGGGTCCTTTCAGAAAAACAGCCGGATCCATGCCTAATTTAGACAAATACACACAAACTTAATTGTTTTCCACACAAACACATCAATACACTTCTGTAGCTAACAATATTTTACTCAAAAACATCTGGGTCCTTTCAGAACCAACACTTTTTTACAGAAAAACAGACGGATCCTGCCGGATCCATGCCTAATTTAGACAGATACACACACATTTAAGTGTTTTCCACACAAACACATTCACACACAACTGGATCCAACAACATTTTACTCCAAAACATCTGGGTACTTTCAGAACCAACACTTTTATTTTACATAAAAACAGCCGGTTTCTGCCAGATCCATGCCTAATTTCGACAGATACACACACATTTAAGTGTTTTCCACACAAACAGATCCAGACACTACTGGATCCAACAACATTTTACTCAAAAACATCTGGGTCCTTTCAGAACCAACACTTTTTTACAGAAAAACAGCCGGATACTGCTGGATCCATGCCTAATTTAGACAGATACACACACATTTAAGTGTTTTCCACACAAACACATCCGACACTTCTGTATCAAACAACATTTTACTCAAAAACATCTGGGTCCTTTCAGAACCAACACTTTTTTACAGAAAAACAGCTGGATCCTGCCGGATCCATGCCTAATTTCGACAAATACACACACATTTAAGTGTTTTCCACACAAACAGATCCAGACACTTCTGTATCCAACAACATTTTACTCAAAAACATTTGGGTCGTTTCAGAACCAACACTTTTTTACAGAAAAATAGCCGGATCCATGCCTAATTTCAACAGATACACACACATTTAAGTGTTTTCCACACAAACACATCCAGACACTACTGGATCCAACAACATTTTACTCCAAAACATCTGGGTCCTTTCAGAACCAACACTTTTTTACAGAAAAACATCCGGATACTGCTGGATCCATGCCTAATTTAGACAGATACACACACATTTAAGTGTTTTCCACACAAACACATCCGACACTTCTGTATCAAACAACATTTTACTCCAAAACATCTGGGTCCTTTCAGAACCAACACTTTTTTTACAGAAAAACAGCTGGATCCTGCCGGATCCATGCCTAATTTCAACAAATACACACACAGTGTTTTCCACACAAACAGATCCAGACACTACTGGATCCAACAACATTTTACTCAAAAACATTTGGGTCGTTTCAGAACCAACACTTTTTTACAGAAAAATAGCCGGATCCTGCCGGATCCATGCCTAATTTCAACAGATACACACACATTTAAGTGTTTTCCACACAAACACATCCAGGCACTACTGGATCCAACAACATTTTACTCCAAAACATCTGGGTCCTTTCAGAACCAACACTTTTTTACAGAAAAACAGCCGGATCCTACCGGATCCATGCCTAATTTAGAAAAATACACACAAATTAAAGTGTTTTCCATACAAACACATCCAGACACTTCTGGATCCAACAACATTTTACTCAAAAACATTTGGGTCCTTTCAGAACCAACACTTTTTTACAGAAAAACAGACGGATCCTGCCGGATCCATGCCTAATTTAGACAGATACACACACATTTAAGTGTTTTCCACACAAACACATTCACACACAACTGGATCCAACAACATTTTACTCCAAAACATCTGGGTACTTTCAGAACCAACACTTTTATTTTACATAAAAACAGCCGGTTTCTGCCAGATCCATGCCTAATTTCGACAGATACACACACATTTAAGTGTTTTCCACACAAACAGATCCAGACACTACTGGATCCAACAACATTTTACTGAAAAACATCTGGGTCCTTTCAGAACCAACACTTTTATTTTACATAAAAACAGCCGGTTTCTGCCAGATCCATGCCTAATTTCGACAGATACACACACATTTAAGTGTTTTCCACACAAACAGATCCAGACACTACTGGATCCAACAACATTTTACTCAAAAACATCTGGGTCCTTTCAGAACCAACACTTTTTTACAGAAAAACAGCCGGATACTGCTGGATCCATGCCTAATTTAGACAGATACACACACATTTAAGTGTTTTCCACACAAACACATCCGACACTTCTGTATCAAACAACATTTTACTCAAAAACATCTGGGTCCTTTCAGAACCAACACTTTTTTTACAGAAAAACAGCTGGATCCTGCCGGATCCATGCCTAATTTCGACAAATACACACACATTTAAGTGTTTTCCACACAAACAGATCCAGACACTTCTGTATCCAACAACATTTTACTCAAAAACATTTGGGTCGTTTCAGAACCAACACTTTTTTACAGAAAAATAGCCGGATCCATGCCTAATTTCAACAGATACACACACATTTAAGTGTTTTCCACACAAACACATCCAGACACTACTGGATTCAACAACATTTTACTCCAAAACATCTGGGTCCTTTCAGAACCAACACTTTTTTACAGAAAAACATCCGGATACTGCTGGATCCATGCCTAATTTAGACAGATACACACACATTTAAGTGTTTTCCACACAAACACATCCGACACTTCTGTATCAAACAACATTTTACTCAAAAACATCTGGGTCCTTTCAGAACCAACACTTTTTTTACAGAAAAACAGCTGGATCCTGCCGGATCCATGCCTAATTTCAACAAATACACACACAGTGTTTTCCACACAAACAGATCCAGACACTACTGGATCCAACAACATTTTACTCAAAAACATTTGGGTCGTTTCAGAACCAACACTTTTTTTTACAGAAAAATAGCCGGATCCTGCCGGATCCATGCCTAATTTCAACAGATACACACACATTTAAGTGTTTTCCACACAAACACATCCAGGCACTACTGGATCCAACAACATTTTACTCCAAAACATCTGGGTCCTTTCAGAACCAACACTTTTTTACAGAAAAACAGCCGGATCCTACCGGATCCATGCCTAATTTAGAAAAATACACACAAATTAAAGTGTTTTCCATACAAACACATCCAGACACTTCTGGATCCAACAACATTTTACTCAAAAACATTTGGGTCCTTTCAGAACCAACACTTTTTTACAGAAAAACAGTCGGATCCTGCCGGATCCATGCCTAATTTAGACAAATACACACAAATGTAAGTGTTTTCCACACAAACACATTCAGACACTTCTGTATCCAACAACATTTTACTCAAAAACATTTGGGTCCTTTTAGAACCAACAGTTTTGCTGTTTTTCTGTAAAAAACTGTTGGTTCTGAAAGGACCTAGATGGATGTGTTTGTGTGGACAAAAATTAAATTTGTGTATATCTGTCTAAATAAGACATGGATATGGTAGGATCAGATTATTTTTGTGTAAAAAAAATGTGTTTGTTCTGAAAGGCCCCAGATGGTTTCGTGTAAAATAGGGATGGATCAGAAGTATCTGGAGGTATTTTTGTGGAAAACACTTACATTTGTGTATATCTGTCTAAATTAGACATGGATCCGGCAGGATCTGGCTGTTTTTCTGAAAAGAATTGTTGGTTCTGAAAGGACCCAAACATTTTTGTGTAAAATATTTATGGATCCAGAAGTGTCTGTATGTGTTTGTGTGGAAAACAATTACATTTGTGTGTATCTATCTAAATTAGGCATGGATCTGGCTGTTTTCCTGTAAAAAAGTGTTGGTTCTGAAAGGACCCAAATGTTTTTGAGTAAAATGTTGTTGGATCCAGAAGTGTCTGGATCTGTTTGTGTGGAAAACACTTAAATTTGTGTGTATCTGTTTAAAGTAGGCATGGATCCGGAAGGAACCGGCTGTTTTTCTGTAAAAAAGTTTTGGTTCTGAAAGGACCCAGATGTTTTTGAGTAAAATGTTGTTGGATACAGAAGTGTCTGGATGTGTTTGTGTGGAAAACACTTACATTTGTGTGTATCTGTTTAAATTAGGCATGGATCCGGCTGTTTTTCTGTAAAAAAGTGCTGGTTCTGAAAGGACCAAAATGTTTTGCAGTAAAATGTTGTTGGATCCAGAAGTGTCTGGATGTGTTTGTATGGAAAACAATTAAATTTCTGTGTATTTGTCTAAATTAGGCATGGAACCGGCAGGATCCGGCTTATTTTCTGTAAAAAAGTGGTGGTTCTGAAAGGACCCAAATGTTTTGCAGTAAAATGTTGTTGGATCCAGAAGTGTCTGGATGTGTTTGTATGGAAAACAATTATATTTGTGTGTATTTGTCTAAATTAGGCATGGATCCGGCTTATTTTCTGTAAAAAAAAGTGTTGGTTCTGAAAGGACCCAAATGTTTTGCAGTATAATGTTGTTGGATCCAGAAGTGTCTGGATGTGTTTGTATGGAAAACAATTAAATTTGTGTGTATTTGTCTAAATTAGGCATGATCCGGTAGGATCCGGCTTATTTTCTGTAAAAAAAAGTGCTGGTTCTGAAAGGACCCAAATGTTTTGCAGTAAAATATTGTAGGATCCAGAAGTGTCTGGATGTGTTTGTATGGAAAACAATTAAATATGTGTGTATTTGTCTAAATTAGGCATGGATCCGGCAACATCCGGCTTTTACCCACACCCCCATATATACACACACAACATATACACACACCATATATACACACACACCATATATACACACAAACACACACCATATACACACACACACAACATATATATATACACACACACACACAACATATATACACGCTTATTAAAGAACAAAAAAAATCTAAGTATTTTGGTTGGCTTCTAGAGTCCTAGAATACATTTGTTAAGCCCTGACTTACCTTTTCTGCAATGTGCTGTTCCTTGTACCGCACTGGAGTTCAGGAAATGAAAGGATATTATAAAGAGAGGAACATAGCACATATTTCCATTGAGATAGAACGGAACAGTGACACCTGCAGGCAGAAATTAAAAGTGCAGGCAAAAATGTTGTTTAACTGCCTTCTTTCTGCAGAGTCGAGGCCCTTCAGTTTCTGTGATGAGAACGCAGATCACACAGTGTTCTGCCTTGGGGCTCTGTGTTAGTGAAGGGTTAATACACAATGTGCCGCTCAATGTGCTAGTGAAGGGTTAATACACACTGTGCAGCTCTGTGCTAGTGAAGGGTTAATACACACTGTGCTGTTCTCTGTGTAAGTGAAGGGTTAATACACATGGTGCAGCTTTCTGTGCTAGTGAAGGGTTAATACACACTGTGCAGCTTTCTGTGCTAGTGAAGGTTTAATACACACTGTGTAGCTCTCTGTGTTAGTGAAGGGTTAATACACACTGTGTAGCTCTCTGTGCTAGTGAAGGGTCAATACACACTGTGCAGCTCTCTGTGTTAGTGAAGGGTTAATACACACTGTGCTGCTTTCTGTGCTAGTGAAGGGTTAATACACACGGTGCAGCTTTCTGTGCTAGTGAAGGTTTAATACACACTGTGCAGCTCTCTGTGCTAGTGAAGGGTCAATACACACTGTGCAGCTCTCTGTGTTAGTGAAGGGTTAATACACACTGGGCTGCTCTCTGTGCTAGTGAAGGGTTAATACACACTGGGCTGCTCTCTGTGTTAGTGAATGGTTAATACACACTGTGCAGCTTTCTGTGCTAGTGAAGGTGTAAGGACCTTGCCCTTACCCAAGATGGCTGCTGTAATAGTTGTATTGAGGAAGAGAAATGCCATCTGGGAAGGGGGAGGAGTTGTTAGTGCTGAGGAGATTTCTTAGGTGTTAAGAGAAGTGTGGAGCAAGAAAGTTGCTGTTTCCAAGCTGAAAGAAGTTATTCAGACTAATGCATGGATTCCAGAGACAGTTCAGACATTGCTACATGTGGCTGCTGCAGAACCTTTTATTTGTACAGTGAGTGTCAGCCATTATCTGCTGTTTTAAGATCTCCATAACTTCATGTTAACTAAATGCAAGAGAAAAGATATACTAGTCATATCTGATGTGCTGCAGAGTTGCTGTATATTAAAGAGATAACCCAGAGAATATTCTAGAAGTTATTCTGCCTAAACAGTTTGCATAAATACACTAAATGGATTGCACAGCTGCATTACATAAGGAAGTAACTGAGTGTGATGTATATTAAAGAGATAACCCAGAGAATATCCTATAAGTTATTCTGCCTGAACAGTTTGCACAAATACACTGACTGGATTTATAAAGCTATATTACATAAGGGCATAACTGTGAGATTTCTGCAGCTGTTTGTAGTAAAAGAGTGACTGACTTTGCAGTATAAGGCAAGTGGATTGCTGAAATTCAGTAATAAGGTAGAGACTTATGTTATTCAGTATTTCTGAGGAGAAGTTTTCTTGAGCACTGCATCGCTCACAAGCAGCGCTCTCTAGCTTCGTTCACAAGCAGCAAGGGATAATTACCTCAACTAAAGTCTATTAAGTATATGAAATTGCATTGTACAGCACCACCTCAAAGTATTTTACAACAACAGTTATGTTATTATTTCATGAGCTCATGAAGGACTTCTGAGTTAAAAAAAAGGTATACTGATGTCATAAGAAGATGTGATTAATATTATTATTTGTATTTGTTGCACTGTATGTTATTGGTTAAACACTTTATAATAATCAAAGCAACATTTTATTTGAAGATTTCTTGCGTGGTTATTACTTGTTTTCTTTTTGTACTAAAATCTTATAGGACCACACACCCTATTATTCTAGGGTGTCCCCTATAGGTGGAGGCACTGCGTCATACAGGCATCCCTTATATACCTGATTTCAACCCCCCTCCTACTCCCACTCTGCGGAGGCTTAGTTCTCATACACGAAACAGGTAGACAGCATTAAACTATCACCCACCTCAGGGAAGGTCAGGAAAGGGTTGTTACAAAGGGTTAATACACACTGTGCAGCTCTCTGTGCTAGTGAGAGGTTAATACCCACAGTGCTGCTCTCTTTGCTAGTGAAGGGTTAATACACACTGTGCAGCTCTCTGTGCTAGTGAAGGGTTAATACACACTGTGCTGCTCTCTGTGCTAGTGAAGGGTTAATACACACTGTGCTGCTCTCTGTGCTAGTGAAGGGTTAATACACACCGTGCTGCTCTCTGTGCTAGTGAAGGGTTAATACACACTGTGCTGCTCTCTGTGCTAGTGAAGGGTTAATACACACTGTGCTGTTCTCTGTGCTAGTGAAGGGTTAATACACACTGTGCTGTTCTCTGTGCTAGTGAAGGGTTAATACACACTGTGCTGCTCTCTGTGCTAGTGAAGGGTTAATACACACTGTGCTGCTCTCTGTGCTAGTGAAGGGTTAATACACACTGTGCTGCTCTCTGTGCTAGTGAAGGGTTAATACACACTGTGACGCTCTCTGTGCTAGTGAAGGGTTAATACACACCACCTTATGCTGATTGTCACATTCTCTGTGGTTTTGTGTATTCTCAGATAGTATTGTCTTTTGTTTTATATTCTGTCTGTTATTTGTTTTATATCTCTTGTTACTTTACTGGTCTGTGTTTTATTAATATCTCTGTTTCCTATTGTCATGTGTATGTATATGTGAATATATATATATATATATATATATATATATATATATATATATATATATATATATATAATCCATTAGCAAAAAAACTTACTTTAACCCCTTAAGAAATGGGGAATTCAGACTTAAAGGGACATGAAACCCCAAAAAAATTCTGTCATGATTCAGATAGAGAATACAATTTTAAACAACTTTCCAATTTACTTCTAGTATTTAATTTGCTTCCTTCTCTTGCTATCCTTTTCTGAAAGCTTTATCTAGGAAAGCTCAGGAGCAGCAGAGAGCCTAGGTTCTAGTTGTTGATTGGTAGCTGCATATATATATATTGATTATGATTGGCTTACCCATAAGTTCAGTTAGAAACCATTAGTGCATTGCTGCTAATTCAACAAATGATAGCAAGAGAATGAAACAAATGAGATAATAGAAGTAAATTAGAAAGTTGTTTAAAATTATATTCTCTATCTGAATCCTAAAAAAAAAATGTTTGGGTTTCATGTCCCTTTAAGGGCAATTTATCAATGTCTGTCCGACATGATACGCTGTAGCTTATCATGTCCTACAGACATCGCTGAATGCCGACGGCATTTAACATTGCACAAGCAGTTCACCAGAACTACTTGTGCAATGCCGCCCCCTGCAGATTCGTGGCCAATCGGCCGCTAGCAAGGGGTATCAATCAGTCCGATCGTATAGGATCGGGTGGATTGCAGAAGCAGACTCAGAGGCAGCAGATCAGTTATGGAGCACTGCATCATAACTGCTGTTCCCGGCCAGCCTGAAGGCTCGTGCGGAATGGAGCTTGATAATTCGGCCCCTAAAACTTCCCCAAAAGACCAGAGCATTTTTGCCATTTAAACAGAAATAGAGCCTTGTTTTTTTTTTCTTCTTTACCTATATAAACTATATATTTATTTTTAGTAGACAACCCAAAGTATTGATCTAGGCCCATTTTGCTATATTTATTTCCACCATTTCACCCCCAAATGCAATCAAATAAAAAATCGTTAACTTTTCACAAACTTCATAGTTAAAGGGACAGTCAAGTCCAAAAAAAACTTTCATGATTCAGATAGGGCATGCAGTTGTAAACAACTTTCCAACTTACTTTTATCATTAAATTTGCTTTGTTCCCTTGGTGATATTTTTGAAAAGCTAAGCCTAGCTAGGCTCAAACTCATTTCTAAACCGTTGAAAACTGCCCCTTAGCTCAGAGCATTTTGAAAGTTTTTTACTGTTAGACAGTACTAGTTCATGTGTGTCATATAGATAACATTGTGCTCACTCCTGTGCAGTTATTTAGGAGTCTGCACTGATTTACTAAATTGCATGTCTGTCAAAAGCACTGAGATAAGGGGGGAGTCTGCAGAGGCTTAGATACAAGGTAATCACAGAGGTAAAAAGTGTATTTCTATAACTGTGTTGGTTATGCAAAACTGGGGAATGGGTAATAAAGGGATTATCTATCTTTTTAAACAATAACAATTCTGGTGTATACTGTCCCTTTAAGGTTTTTATTAAAAAGTATTACTACTCCTTTTTTCCTAGATTTGCGGGGGTTTTGCAATATCATCTCCCACCCATTTCATCTTAAATTTCTCCATTTCTTGTAAATTAAGATGGGTCTCTTGGATACCAGCAATATCTGGATTATTTTTACCTAGGTGTTTGATAATAAGATTCCTCTTAAATGGGGACGTAATACCCCCCACATTCCATGATAAGATGTTTACTCCTCTGGATATCTGACCTTGGATTTAACAACAAAAAGGTGTAGTCCCTGATAAGCGTGTAAGGTGTTAATGTGGAACAAAGTCACTGTAGTAAATACATTACATCACAGACCCAATGGATATTAATAAGCCAAGCAGCCGTAGTGCGGTATTAACGTTCCCCCCCTCCTCTCACCTATGAAGCATCCGGTCCTGGGGGCAGGATGAGAAGAACCTTGAAGCGGTGTCCGCAGTGTTCCGGTGGCTTTACGTCTCCAGTCTGTCCAGTAAGTGGCAAACAAACTGCGTCCGCTGTAGGTACCTGTAATCCCTCGTCAGACATTCCTGGAGGGAGGGGGGCGGGAACCACCAATTCGTCCCCTGTGTGGATTGGTGGAGATGCGTCCTCAGCTGTGCTGCCTACTCCTGATTGGAGGGAAATCGATCCAAGGCAAATCCACTTTGTAAACAGGGGAGGCTGAAGGGTCCGTTCAGCAGTGTGAGTATCAGGGATAGAAACGAGGAGCAGTCTCCTCTCTCAGTGCTCACGCTGGTAGGTCAGAGAGTCAGCAAAAAAGATGAAGCGGAGCACTGAGGTAAAATAAAAGTTCAAATTTATTTCAGCAATTTAAAACAAAAAAAGAACATCAAGGAGATAAAGGGTGCTATTCCTTGTAAAGGGTTCAGCTCAGACAGCTGCTGGCATGTTTCAGCATTTCGCCGTTATCAAAGCTGCTCAGTGCTCCGCTTCATTTTTTTTTCTTGGATTTAACAAGACAATAGGTGAAAAGGGAAGAGAGCGCGTGTGAGGGGGAGAAGGAGGAGAAAGAAAGATAATCCCACCCTCCAAAACTGATGATCCCAGACATTCCGTTATAGCTGAAGGTCCCTCAGGCAGCCTAATATTCACACTAGCATTGGCCATTCTAGCTATGTACTGTGGTAATATTGTATAGGGCTAAATACATTTTGATTATTGTTCTTAAAATGATCTGCTATACATTAATGTATTTTATTAACCTATTGAATCAGCTAGTGCTATTGGGCTTATGAAGATTCTTTTAACCCTTTCACTACCGGGACTTCAAGACAAAACTTGGCCAAAATACCAGAGAATTTTTAGCATTTTTGCTATCACTCCATTTAAACAGAAATAGAGCCTTGTTTTCTTTTATTTACCTATTAAATCTATATATATATATATATATATATATATATATATATATATATATATATATATATATATATATATATATATATTTTAAACAGACAACTCAAGGTCTTGATCCAGGCCCATTTTGGTATATTTCATGCCACCATTTCACCGCCAAATGCCATCAAATAAAAGAAATTGGTACTTTTTTCACAAACTTTGGGTTTCTCACAGAAATTATTTACATTCTGCTTGTGCAATCATGGCACAAATGTTTGTAAAAGTTTCTCTGGGATCCTTTAATAACAGACACATATGGCTTTGTCATTGCTTCTTGGTAATTAGAAGGCTGCTAATTGCTGCTGTGCCCCACACTTCTATTATTCCCGTCAGTGAAGGGGTTAATTAGGTAGCTTAAAAGGTTAATGTTAGCTTTAGTGTAGAGATTAGCCTCCTACCTGACACTCCCCACCCCCTGATCACTACCTGAACCCTCCTAAACAGCTCTCTTCCCTCTCTCACCCCCCACTGGTAACCCCCATCTTTTATCGGATGTGCTTTGTTTTCTTTGTATCCCTTGTTTATAAAGAATATGCACATATCCTACACTAGTCGGAGCTCGCTGCTGATTGGTGCACACATTTATCTCTTGTGATTGGCTAACTAGATGTGTTAAGCTAGCTCCCAGTAGTGTATTGCTGCTCCTATATATGTATCTCATATGTATCTAATAACAGGTTAATATTATACATCTGTCTGCAGCTAAGTTCTGTTAAAATATAGTGGAAACCCCCTTTGGGTCGGGACAACAATGATGTGAAGGAAGCACTTTACTTTCTGACCTGGAGTGCATATTGTAATGACCAACTATGTTTCCTTCCATACACCCTTGGCTGTGACTTGTTATCTATGACTGTGACCTGTACCTGTAAGATTCATTTACTGTTATATTACTGTTGTGATGTATACTTGAAGAGCAAAATTATAAAAATCTTTTTTCAATTAAATTATGTTAAAATATCAATTTCCATCAATAAAAACATAATATAATGCTGTATCCTGAGATATTTTAGGACACAACAGAAAATCTCTCACATTTAAATAAACCATTTGTTTCCTCCTTACTTATCCATATGATAATCACACCCTGAGGGGGAGGCAGGGACTCTGTATTCATGTGACACCAGAGGGGACAATAGACATCTATATGAGAACAAAAGTCCAGGTGTGACCCTCTCTTTGTCTCCCAACTGACAAGTTGTACTCATGTGAGTCACACAGAGAAAGGTGACACTCCCACATTAGTATAAATATCTGTGTAACACTCAGTGATATCACAGGAGGAACCAGAGAGACTTCATACTTACAGAGCTTCTGCTAAACGGAAATATGCAAAACCTGACATAAATCTTTATTAACAGCCTCACACTGTTGTGTTTTATATAATGACTAGTCCTAAAGCCTGTTTACACGGGCCATTTTTTGCAGTACAGCAGTCCCACCCCTTGCTCTCTCTCCCTCCCCCTCTCTTTTGCTCTCTCTCTCCCCCTCTCTTTTTAAACTTTCCCCCTCTCTTTTGATCTCTCTCCCCCTCTCTTTTGATCTCTCTCCCCCTCTCTTTTGATCTCTCTCCCCCTCTCTTTTGGTCTCTCTCCCCCTCTCTTTTGATCTCTCTCCCCCTCTCTTTTGTTCTGTCTCTTTCCCCTCTCTTTTGTGTTCTCTCTCTCTCTCTCTCTCCATCCCTCTCTTTTGCTCTTTCTCTCCATCCCTCTCTTTTGCTATTTATCTCCATCCCTCTCTTTTGCTCTCCCTCTCCCCCTTTCTTTTGCTCTGTCTCTCTCCCCTCTTTTGCTCTCTCTCTCTTACCCTCTCTATTGTTCTCTCTCTTACCCTCTCTATTGTTCTCTCTCTTACCCTCTCTATTGTTCTCTCTCTTACCCTCTCTATTGTTCTCTCTCTTACCCTCTCTATTGTTCTCTCTCTTACCCTCTCTATTGTTCTCTCTCAACCTCTCTTTTTCTCTCTCTCCCCCATCCTCTTTTGCTCTTCCCCATCCCCCCTCTCTTCTTTTGCTCTCTCTCTCCCCCTCTCTTTTGCGCTCTCTCCCCCCTCGCTTTTGCGCTCTCTCTCCCCCCTCTCTTTTGTGCTCTCTCTCTCCCCCCTCTCTTTTCACTCTCTCTCCCCCTCTCTTTTGCGCTCTCTCTCCCCCCTCTCTTTTGCTCTGTCTCTTTCCCCTCTTTTGTTCTTTCTCTCCATCTCTCTCCTTTTGCTCTCTCTCTCCCCCATCTCTTTTGCTCCCCCCTCTCTTTTGCTCTCTCTTCCCTCTGTTTTGCTCTTTCCCCTCTCTTTTGCTCTCTCTTTCCCCTCTTTAGCTCTTTCCCATAGAGATGCACTGAAATGAAAATTCTGGACCGAAACCGAAAATTCAGGATGCCCTTTATTATTTAGAGTTTTTAATGAATTTAATGGATCTGAAATTAAAAAAAACTACAAGCCAATAAATAAATAACCATTAACCACACTGAAATTGGACAGAAAAATAACTTTAAAAAGCAATATAAATAAAAAATCTGTTAAATCCGTTTCTGTTATATATTGTTGATTATTTAATATCAATATACATTCTTCATTCAGTTCTATGTAACAGAATCAGATTTAAGAGATTTTCTTTTGGTTTACTAGTTATACAAATTCAGTATAGTCCTAGAAAACTTTTCTATCTATGCAAAACAGTAAGGGCTAGATAATTAAAACTTGCAAGAAATGGTTTACACTGCAGTATTAATATTTATTGGCAGATCAGGACTACTGCATGTGTGTTAAACAACAAAGGTGGCATGAAGTAGGCTTGTTCAATGCAGAAATGAATATCCCCTTTAAAAGTTTATTATTTTGTTCCTTTTTTATATGAACAAAACATTTTTATAAATATGCTTATTATTTAAATTCATATTCTTATTATATAAATCACTGTATATTTATTCTTTGCTACACAATTAAACAGTATGTAGGCTGGTTATAAATAGTAAAGTATTAATGGGTGTTAAGAAGTTGGAAAGGGTTTTATTCTGCTGCATTTCTCCATAACAAAATCTGTTCAATACACTAAGTAAAAGCCCTGCTTGCATAACTGTTTACTAGGGATTTAAAACGCAGAAGCTTTGTCTATTACTGCAATTATTCAGCATTTTGTGGAGGAAGAGTTGCTCCGGTTCAGCAGATTAGCTCTGTTAGAGACAATGGAGGTTTGATTTACAGCAGCGTAACACAGAGCAACCCCCCTCTACCTCCTCAAACTACACAGCTGTAAATCAAACCTCCCTCACGGAGCTGAACTGCTGAACCGGAGCAACTCTTCTTCCACAGCACTAAGCAAACAGTACACCGGAGCCTTTCAGAACAGGAAGTGCAGATTCTACAGAAAGAGGAAGGAACCGCTCTAGGTAGGAAGGGAGGGAGGCGGCTGTGCTGCAGTGAGTGGTATTGTGGGTAATGTAGTTGCTAATTAAATGGCCTAGAAGGCCTCTAGTTGCACCGGCCTTAATTTTAGGTGCGAGTGGATGCAGTAAGTGGCGGCCAGTAAGTGATTGAGGAAAGTAGATCCGGCAGCTCCAGCACGCCGACGACCTCCGTCCGGTGATACCGGAAGTAAAAACTTAGCTGTGTAAATCCAGAGCCTGGAGTGCCGTAGCCCAAGGTGTTAGTGGCAGGAAAAAAACGGCAGGCACTGCACACGAATATGATATGCAAAAAAAAAATAGTCCACTTTATTAGTGTTGTACACGGTAAATACCAATCCAAAAAGTACAATACTGTGTGGCACTGTTCATCAAACAAGCATACAGACAGGTGGTGTGGACAAAGGCAACGACCTGACGCGTTTCGCGCCCCCTACAGGCGCTTACTCATAGATCTGATACATGAGAAGCACAAAATGAGCTTAATATACCCTAACCAATTAAAAACTTAACCCGTTAGTGTCTTAAATTTACTAAAAACGAGGAACTGGGGAAGAAAGTGGTTATGTGACTATACTGAAATAAAGTATAACACATGTATAAGCTAACAGAATAATAAGACCAACAAAATATTACACAAACATTATGATGTAATATATCCTGAAACATTGAATTAAATTAAATGAGACCAAATAATCTTTGACTTAATGATAGAGCAACCCAATGTGGAGCCATGTTTAAATGAATACGTGGAGGGCATGTGTATAAAAACTATACCTGCAGAATAGTAATTAAATAGATAGGCACTAAAATGGTTATTGCAAAAGCAAACGAAGATAAAATAATGCAAGAGCAGAGTGATAAAAAAAATTCAAACATCTATAAAAAAGTTTATATCACATTCTCTGTTCATGCCTTTGCAATTGCAAAATCCAATATATTTCCTTTCTTTGAAGAATGTTATACCTATTGCCTCCTCTAGGGGGAACAATTGCTAAATCTATTATTTGTACAGAGAGGTTTGCTACATTAGTAAAATGTTCTCCATTAAAATGATTAGCAATGGCTGACTCCTTAACATAATTTTTGGTGTCCCTAAGGTGTTCACTAAACCTTTTTCTCACCCCCCTGGAGGTTTGTCCCACATATTGGAGCTGGCATATTCTGCAAGTAAGTAAATAAACAGCAAAAGTAGTGCCACAATTGGCATTAAAATTAATGCTGCATCTTTTATTAGTTACACTGCTTGCAAAAGAATTGCCTGGTCCAATGCAGGAGCACATATGACAATTTTTGCTAAGACATTTGAAATTACCTTGTCTAACCAACCATTGAGAACCAGAGGTATCCACTCTAGTAATATTGCTTGGAGAAAGCCTTCTAGCTAATGTTTTAGTTTTTGTTGGAACATATTTGCAGTGCTTGATAAGAGGGGCAAGAATGGGATCACCTTTGAGGATAGGGAGATGTTTCTTCAATATTTTAGCTATCTGAGTATACTGACTAGTATATTCGGTGGTAAATACTATTGCTTCCTTAAAGGAGCTATCAGTGGATTTTTTTAGAGAAGGATTATACAATTTAATTTCATTCCTGCATGTCTCTAATGCCATAGCATTATAGCCTCTGGCTATAAGTCTGTTTTTAAGTTCAACTGACTGTGATTCATAAACCTCAGGAGATTGTGTATTTTTCTTTAACCTTATGAATTGTCCTCTCTGGACTGATTTTACAAGGTGCTTAGGGTGCTGTGAAGCAGCGTGCAGAATCGTATTGCCTGCAGTGGGCTTATGGAAGGTTTTAGTAATTACTTTATCTCCTAAACTTGTAAGGGTTAAGTCAAGATAATTCACCTCAAAAGGATCAAAAGATCCAGTGAATTTGAGGTTCATAAAATTATCCAAAAATTTGATAAAGTTATTAAAAAGAATGTTATCAACTGGTCTTTTAATGATGATCAAAAGATCATTTATGTACCGTACAAAAAGCAAAATGTCCTCTAACCATGGATTTAAGATACTATAAATATAGGTGAGTTCCCACCATGAGACATAAAGGTTTGCAAATGCTGGGGCAAATTATCCCCCATGGCTGTTCCACAGGTCTGTCTATAATAGGTGCCCTCAAACATGAAATAATTGTATGAGAGTAAAAATCTCAAAACATCTCCAATATATTTTTTAGTATTGTATTCCATATTAAGTTCCCGATCAAGAAAAAATTATATTGCCTCAATGCCTAGGCGTTGGGGTATAGAGGTGTACAGTGAAGAAATGTCTATCACTAGCCAAGTATAATGTGGTTTCCATACAATGGTTTGTAAAGTTTGTATTAAATGTGAGCTGTCTTTCAAATAAAGACAGCTGTTTAACCGCCAATGGTTGCAAAATACTATCCATCCATGCCCCCAAGGGCTCAAATAAGGACCCCACCCCTGAGACAATAGGCCTCCCAGGAGGAGCGATGAGGTCCTTATGAACCTTGGGGACATGGTAAAAGATAGGAGTAAGTGGATTTGTAGGAACCAAAGTGTCAATATCTGACTCTCTGAAGACACCTAAGTATATTCCCTCAGTGACCAATTTTAACAAATGGTGTCTATATTTAATTACCGGATTACCTGTAAGGGGCAAATAAACCTTGGAGTCTGACAATTGTGAATAGGCTTCAGTGAAATAATATTCCTTGTCTAAAACAACAATGCTGCCACCCTTATCTGAGTTACGGATGACAATATGTTTGTTATTCTCAAGTGATTGTATAGCCATCCTCTCTTTGTAACTCAGATTTTGGGGGACAGCATTGGTGACAAGGGTTCTTTCTAGGCACAGGATATCCTCCTGGACCATTCTTTGATATGCATTTATGTGTGGACCTCTGTAATGTACTGGATAAAAGTTAGATCCAATTTTTGTGGGTTTAGTCACTTCAACAGGTAACATTTCTTTTCTCTCCCCACTGTAGAGTTCAGTGAGCTTAACCAAAGAGCAGGCTTCGCTAAAAGGTAAATGTGTTCTTTCTGAAATATCAGTACTGATGGCGTCAATAACCTCTCTGGTATCAGTTTCCACTGAATCTGCAGTGAGAGAGAAAAAACGTTTAAGGGCTAACTTCCTTACAAATTTGTTCAGGTCAAGTAAAGTATTAAAACTAGAGAAAGTGGACGTGGGGGCAAAACCTAATCCTTTAGTGAGGACCTTCCTTTCATCAATAGACAAATTATAATGAGACAAATTAATGATACTGAATTCAATATTCTGTTTTGTAATGGAATGGTCCCCCTGAGTTTTGATAATGTCCCCAATTAATGTCCTTTCTTTTTCTGTTTTGCTGGTCCTTGATGCTCTCCTTCTTTTCCTTCTTTTGTGTGTTGTCTGGTCTGTCTTGTTTTCAGTCTGACCAGTAAGTCTAGGTGTGGGGCAGATAGAGCATGCAATTTTCGGCCGGTTTGCCCCTCTTTCGGCCCGAATGGGATAGGCTCATTTTCGGCTGCATCCCTACTTTCCCATATCTTCTTGTCTCTCCCCCTCTCTTTCTATCGCTCTCCCCTCTCTTGTGCCGACCGGCCCAACCCACCGCCCCGGCCATGCCCACGTTCGCCGCACCATGCTGCAAACAGCAGATCAGGTAATACCAGGTGTGTTTGTCCTTGCGCTGTCTCTACTGCAAATGACAGCTTCGGACAAACACACTTGGCCTTTTATATTATAGGATGAGAAAATATTGTTATGTATTTTTGTTATTAAAAAGATAAATGATTTTACTTCATATTAGAAACTGAGTTTGTTAAAAAAAACCTCAACTGTACTTATTTAATTTGTTTTCTATATGTTTCATGCTGTGAGAGACAGAGCAAAAGAGAGGAGGGAGAGAGAGCGCAAAAGAGAAGGGGGGGAGAGAGCGCAAAAGAGAAGGGGGAGAGAGAGCGCAAAAGAGAGGGGGAGAGAGAGAGCGCAAAAGAAAGGGGGAGAGAGAGCGCAAAAGAGAGGGGGAGAGAGAGCGCAAAAGAGAAGGGGGAGAGAGAGCGCAAAAGAGGGGGTGAGAGAGCGCAAAAGAGAGGGGGAGAGAGAAGGCAAAAGAGAAGGGGGAGAGAGAGCGCAAAAGAGAAGGGGGGAGAGAGCGCAAAAGAGAAGGGGGAGAGAGAGCGCAAAAGAGGGGGGGAGAGAGCGCAAAAGAGGAGGAGAGAGAGAGAGCACAAAAGAGAGGGGGAGAGAGCGCAAAAGAAGGGGTGAGAGAGAGCGCAAAAGAGAGGGGGAGAGAGAAGGCAAAAGAGAGGGGGGAGAGAGAGCGCAAAAGAGAAGGGGGGAGAGAGCGCAAAAGAGAAGGAGGAGAGAGAGCGCAAAAGAGGAGGAGAGAGAGTGCAAAAGAGGAGGAGAGAGAGAGAGCACAAAAGAGAGGGGAGAGAGAGCACAAAAGAGAGGGGGAGAGAGAGCGCAAAATTATTTGTTCCCAATCATTGCTTGGTACGGCTAGGGGTTTTTGTGGATAAGCTAGCTTGTTGATTATTTTTAATCTACGTTTTATTTATATCTACACTAGTAGTTTGTGTCTACCCATTTTTATTGTATCTCAATAAATGTTAAGTTTTAAATTACACCCACTTTGGACAGCCTCTACTGTCATTGTTCACTTATGATAGATTTCCTGTGAGTGCTCTATTACTGTCATATTTTTTTACTTTTTCTTTGCATTTGTTCTGTTACTTATTAAACAGTGAGCACCCCCCATTACTAATTACTATTATTGGGTCTTTTTACCATAACATTGACAGCATCTGCTGACACTTTATTGCATTGGTTCTAATTATGGCTATGGGGCTTGATTAGATATTGTTACGTTTCCCACATAACGTTTTAATTATTAAATTGTACACAGCCTTTTAAATGACCTGAGGCAGCGGCCCCTACTTAGCATATGCAGGAGTTCACATTATATAAAATATGAGTCTGTTATTGGCTGATAGCTGTCACATGGTACAGGTGCAGAACTACATTTATCATAAAACAATCTATTGCTCTTTTAACTTTCATACTACGTTTTATTGCATTTTATTTTTGATATGCATCTGTTGTTTTGTAATTCTATGTGTTACAGTCCCTTTAAATTGACTTAATTTGTCAAAAAACATCTCATTATGTTATTACTCTATGTAAACACAAACACTTCCTTTTCTTTTCTATATCTAAGATAGCAATTGAAATGAACATTTTAGTGCCTATCCCTCTCATACCCCATTGCAGTGTGATTTAAAACAGCATAGTATTGACCAAGAGAAGTTAAAGGATGGGGGGTGGAGCACATGACAAATACAAAATGTCTGACAGTGAGAATTAGTAGGAAGTACAATACCAATACTGCAGTATCCAATTTAACTTATATTTAAACAAATTATATTTAACATTTATTTCAGGAGAAAATATTGTTTCATATAAATGACAGAAAACAAAGATTATAATATATTTGTAAAGTTGTGCTATGGCCTCACTCATAAATAGATTTTCTACCATTATGTTGTATAGATCTGGGAAGATTCATATTTAAAGTGATAGTAAACACCCAACATGTTATTGTTTGATAAAATAGATCATCCCTTTATTTACTATTCCCTAGTTTTGCATAACCAACACTGTTATAGAAATATACTTTTTACCTCTGTAATTACCTTGTATCTAAGCTTCTGCAGGCTGCCTCCTTATCTCAGATCTTTTCACAGACTTGCATTTCAGGCAATTTGTGCTGACTCTTAAATAACTCCACGTGCATGAGCACAATGTTATTTATATGAAACACATGAACTAACACCCTCTAGCATTTAGATAAGAGGCAGCTTTCTAGGGCTTAGAAATTAGCATAGGAGCCTCATAGGATTAACTTTCAACTAAGAATACCAAGAGAACAAAGCAAATTTGATGATAAAAGTAAATTAGAAAGTTGTTTAAAATTACATGCCCTATCTGAATCATGAAAGATTAATTTGGACTTTAATATCCCTTTAAGGGGCAATTATAACACACACAGTGTTAACTCTTCTAAATGCTTGTGGTGAATCAATAGAACATATGTAATAACCTAATCAGCTGATCTGTATCACATGAATTGTTATGTGTGCCTTTTATTTATACCATACGTACAGTTAATCAGAACCATTATTTATTATTATCTACACAAAACAAGTTAACAATGGCACTAACTAGGTGGCAATCCCCGCAAATTATTTGATATTCTTATAGCGTTCTTATGTAATCTCTTGTAATTGCACTATGTATCATTTAATATCTAAATTTATGCGGGTTGGTGCTGTGCATTAGTTAAATTGACCAAAAAGATAGTGGATAATAGATTATCCACTGAAAGAATGCACATTAGCACTCTCTGCCCAGACTTAGAGGCGGTTTGTTCCGAATATAGTTAAAACATAACTTTTAATAAATAGCTAATTAAAAACAAAACTAACTAAATGATTAAAATTCACACTATGTAGTACTTAATCCCAGATGGTCCTATAAGTGACTAAATTTATTTAATGAAATGAGGCCTAATTACAGGTAAATGTCACAAATTTAGATCCTAAGTTGTCTGGTGTTGAGTATGTGGCGTAAATATAGCAATTACAAAATTGAGTGGGGCATGTGTAAATTTATAGTACTATGTGCACTAGAGTACTATATTGAATAGATCTGGATGTATCTCCAGTCTAGTATATGCCCACTTCTCTCCACTTGTTGTTAGGAGGTATCCTGACTTAAAAAATACAACGCTATTCAGTGGGAGGGTACATATGAATTGTTATGGACATTCCGGTATCCAATATTTTTATACTGGTGGTTTAGATTATATGTGTATTGTATCATTCCATCTTTCGCTTCATATTACTGTGTGGAGAGTACAATATATAGCTCCATTATTATATTCTAAATCCACCTTATTGGTTTTCTGGTGGTTTACCAAACACAGTGTTATAAATACTGTCCACTAATTACATAAAGATCAAAAGTGGCTTATAACAATGCATACGTATAATATATAATGAGTGTGTTCGTTTCACTTGTATGGCAAACGATACTTGTAGATTGTAGAGAATAGGGTTAATCTCAATGTTACTTGTGATAAACAAACAAGTTTTTTCATGGTTTCAAATATACTTAGTGCGGTCAGAAACATTCAACAAGCATATCATTAATCACTCTTCATAATTGTTAACCTGAAAAATGTACCTGTTATTGTCGCCGTTTAGTTGTTACAAAGTAAATGCACAGTACTTGCTATCACTGTTTGTATGTATCTGTTATCGTTGCCTTTGGCTGTTACGAAGTAGGTATACAATACTTGCTATCACTGTTTGTGTATATTAGTTCAAAACCCACTGTTACATCTGTAATTTCTGTTTGCGGTTTGTCATAGATGACACTTTTACGTAGATACTAAATATTCTGTATCTTATTGACACCGCTGCTGGGCTATTCCAAGTTTTATATAATATGACTGCTTTCTCTTCCTTAGTTTTGTTTGTGCGTTATACACTAATCCCTCTATAGTATCAGAGCCTTTTGTCTTAGATGACATTATAGGTTTGCTATTAAATATTTTTGCTAATATTATATAGAGCCACGCTCCACTTGCAATCAGATCTCTTGTAACACATAAACGAGAAAGCTGAAGTCAAATCTCGCTCCAGATTATATTTATCATATGCGCAATACCACGGTAGCAATAGTTTCTAAAACTAATAACACACTCACACCTATCAGTATATAGGAGTTTGGTTACACCACTATCGTAGGTATCATGTACTCAGTTACCACTCGTTAACATATAAACATAACGTTTCCCTCATTCGGTACCCACTATTGGTGATTCAGCATTCTGACCCAGTTATATGTTAGCATCGTAACGGTTAAGTTAATACCCCATATTTTTTAAGTAAAGATTGTAATTAAAGCTAGCAAATTCAACTAATTCTACTAGTGTCTCAACATAGTATTGACAGAATGTAGTTAAAAGGCGTCTAGACTGCTGATGCGTTTCGCCTGTTAAGGCTTTTTCCATTATTTATTATTATCTGTCTAAACCATTTAATATACTTTTTACAGACATGGCCAGAGCACTGAGAGATATCAGGTATTGATGTAACTGGAGTGAATAAGGGAACCTTCTTCCTGAGCACAGACATTGGAGCCTGTTATCAGCATGAACTCATATGTGTTAGGTGAGTAAAATAGATATTATGCTGACTTTAGACTAGATCACTCATTAAACAAATATAAACTATTATATTTATATCTGCATTGTTTAAGTACATTTGTGTCAGTGACGTTATAAAGAAGGAGCAACCCCCATTGGGATGAGAGTCAGGGCAAAATGTAAAAGAAAAAATAACATTTAGACAAAATATTCAATTTCCTCATATAGCAGTTTTAGGAATGGGAAAAAATGCAAACAGTATAGCCCTCTGAGCATAAAGAAGGCAAGAGGCATATAGGAAGTGGGGTAAAATAAAACCACATTTTCTGGCACCAAGTATGGCGCATGACGCAAAATGAAGTAGAAACATTTTTTTGGTGCCAACAAACATCCAGAAATGGCTCAACTTCATGCCAAACAACCTGGCATCAACAAAGACGCAGGAAATGACGAAGTTGCGTCATCATAGACGCACATTCGCACCAAAAAATTCTCGCGCCAAGAATGACGCAATAAATTACAGCATTTTGCGACCTCACAAGCCTAATTTTGCCTTTAAAATTAAAGAGAAACAAGTCAATTTGAAAATGAGACTATACCCCAGGTAAGAAAATAAACTTCCTAAAACATGATTCCCATACTGAAACTGATAGTCTGCAGAGGGAAATATACATAGACCTGACTCATGGCAAATAGAAGTAACATACATATATTTAAAACTTTATATTAATACAAAAAGCGCCAAACCATAGCTGAGAGTGTCTTAAATAATAATACATACTTATGAAAGACACCCATCCACATATAGCAGATAGCCAAACCCGTACTGAAAGCTATCAGCAGAGTTAATGTTATATAATAGTATATTGTCGATCTGAAAAGGGAGGTAGGAGATGAATCCCTACGACCAATAACAGAGAACCCTTGAAAAGATTTCCCATGAGTATATACCATAAAATCTATAGGTGATACTCTCTTCACATTCCTCTGACAAACACTGTACTCTGAGAGGAATTGGGCTTCAATATGCTGAGAAGCGCTTATCATAGAAGAAAAATCAAGCACAAACTTACTTCACCACCTCCATAGGAGGCAAAGTTTTTAAAACTGAGTTGAGGCTGTGGTGGGAGGTGTATTTATAGGCATTTTGAGGTTTGGGAAACTTTGCCCCTCCTGGTAGGAATGTATATCCTATACGTCACTAGCTCATGGACTCTTGCCAATTACATGAAAGAAAATACTACTCCCCCCCTGTCCTTTTAGACCGATCATGTCCAACAACTGGCTAACCTCGCCCTCAGACTTCTGAAGTTAGAACACCTGCAACTCCACCTTCCCCTGCCCTGACCTCGCTCATGGAACACCCATAACTACACTTAAATGACTACCTTGTTTCCAGTGAGTGTTCCCCACCCCAGAACCGCCCCTGATTTGTGTGTTTAATTTTGCAGTAAATATTATTAAACTAATAAAGTTTTTGGTTGTTTATATAAATTAAACAATCACAGCTGAAAGCTTAAAAGTATTGTAAAATCACTGCTTCTTACCCACTGAAAACATCTCACACTGATTAATAGTCTGTGATAATTAAGACATAATGTTCCTACCCAACTTGTTGAGCATGAGCCGTGCAGCACTGTAAGTGCAGTTGCTTGTGCAATGTTAAATGAGGATGGTGGGTGCCACCTCTCTTGCCCAGAATACAGATGTACTTGTTCCCTGGCTGAGAACATTATGCAACATTCTTTGTCATTTTTTAATTTGTGATTTACAGGTAAATACATTTAAAAATAAACACAAAATGAAAGACATTTTGTTGCGTATAAAAGAATATGATTTCTCTTACATGGTATATCCAGTCCACGGATTCACGGGATATTCTCATTCCCTACAGGAAGTGGCAAAGAGAGCACACAGCAGAGCTGTCCATATAGCTCCCCCTCAGGCTCCGCCCCCCAGTCATTCTCTTTGCCCCTCTAACAAGTAGCATCTCCATGGGAGGGTAAAGTGAATGTGGTGTTAGATTTGTAGTTTTTATTTCTTCAATCAAAAGATTATTTTAAAATAGTGCCGGTTTGTACTATTTACTCTGTGGCAGAAAGTGATGAAGATTTCTGCTGAGAGGAAAACGATTTTAGCATGTTGTAACTAAAATCCATTGCTGTTCCCACACAGGACTGTTGAGTACCAGAAAACTTCAGTTGGGGGGAACAGTTTGCAGGCTTAACTGCTTTAAGGTATGTTTCAGTCATTTTTTTTCTAGTCAAGACTTAGTAATGCTAGAAGACTGACAAGAATCCCCATGTGGGAAAGGTAAGCCATATTCTGAGACTTAGTATAGAAGGAAGGCTTATTTGAAAGGGCTCAAAACACTGGTGGAAACTGTTAAGGGGCAATCGATTATTTTTTTTACAAAAATCTGATATTTATACAAGTTTATATTACATTTGAAACAATTTTTGGGGGTTTATTCCACATGGCATCTATTTAGACACCTATTTTGGCTTGGGAAGGCCCCACAACTCCAGAGTGAAGAGGGAGGGGGCCTGAATTTCGCGCCTCAGTTGCGCAGTTGATTTTACAGACAGCTTCATGCAGATCCATGTGAAGGGTCCAAAGATTACTTGAGGACTTCAGAGAGGCTTATTTTCGATCAAAACTAATCCCCAAGGAAGGTAGGGCCACAGCAGAGGCTGTGGCATGGTGCTGTAGTTTGCTAAACGGTTGCCAGCTTTAATTTGCTCCGGTTTGGGCAGTAGGGGGTTAATTGACTTGAAATTTACTGTGCATTCATTTCAAAGGATTAGGATCATATGGTGAAAATTTCTTAAAGATTGGATGATTTTTGGAGGCTTAGTAAAAAAGTGTGCGCTTTTTATTATTTAAAGGCACAGTACCGTTTTTTCAAAAATTGTATTTTACTGTATTTGAGTGCTGTCTAAGTCTGTTTAACATGTCTGAGCCTACAGATAGACCTTGTTCTATGTATTTAATAGCCATGGCGGTACCCCCTTTACATTTGTGTTTAAAGTGTGCTAAGGTATCTAAACATTTTAAAGACCATGCAGTGACACTTAAAAATATAGCCCAAGATGATTCTTTAACGGAAGGTAACAAGGATAGTCCTCCTTCCTCCCCCCATGTGTCGACACCAGTTACGCCCGCGCAAGCGATGCCTAATACCTCTAGCGCATTGGCCCCTATTACCTTACAACAATTAGCAGCAGTCATGGATAATTCCCTTGCGGCATTTCTATCCAAACTGCCAGTTTTTCCTAAAAAGCGTGATAGCTCAGTTTTAAGAACAGAGGATGAGCAATCAGAAGTTTTGGATGATTTATCTGTTGTTCCCTCACAACACTCTGAAGTGGCAGTGAGGGATGTACTGTCCGAGGGAGAAATTTCTGACACAGGAAAGGTTTCTCAGCGGGCAGAATCAGATTCTTTAGCATTTAAATTTAAGCTGGAACACCTCCGTGTACTGCTTAAGGAGGTTTTAGCTACGCTGGATAATTGTGACCCCATGGTGGTCCCAGAAAAATTGTGTAAAATGGACAAGTTTCTAGAAGTCCCTGTATACACTGAAGCGTTTCCGATCCCGAAGAGAGTGGCGGATATTGTGACTAGGGAGTGGGAAAGACCAGGTGTACCTTTTGTTCCCCCCCCTATCTTTAAGAAAATGTTCCCCATAACTGACCCCAGGTGGGACGCGTGGCAGACGGTCCCTAAGGTAGAGGGAGCAGTTTCAACACTAGCCAAACGCACAACCATACCAATAGAAGACAGTTGTGCTTTCAAAGATTCTATGGATAAAAAATTTGAAGGTTTAATAAAAACATTTTTTGTTCAACAAGGTTTCCTTCTTCAACCGATTGCCTACATTATTCCTGTAACTACTGCAGCGGCTTTTTGGTTTGAGGCGCTGGAGGAGTCGCTCCAGAGGGATACTTCATATGACGAAGTCATGGATAGAATTCATGCTCTAAAGCTGGCTAATTCTTTTATCACAGATGCCGCTTTACAATTAGCTAAGTTAGCGGCGAAAAATTCTGGTTTTGCCATTATGGCGCAAAGAGCGCTTTGGCTCAAATCGTGGTCGGCTGATGTGTCGTCCAAAACAAAATTACTAAATATTCCTTTCAAGGGAAAGACCCTATTCGGCCCCGAGTTGAAAGAAATTATTTCGGATATCACTGGGGGAAAGGGCCATGCCCTTCCGCAAGATAGACCGTTTAAGGCCAAAAACAAGGCTAATTTTCACTCCTTTCGCAACTTCAGGAGCGGACCTGCTTCAACCTCTGCAACCGCAAAGCAAGAGGGTAACGCTTCACAGCCCAAAGAAACCTTGAAGCCTTTGCAGGGCTGGAACAAGGGTAAACAGGCCAAGAAGCCTGCAGCTGCTACCAAGACAGCATGAAGGGGTAGCCCCCGATCCGGGACCGGATCTAGTAGGGGGCAGACTTTCTCTCTTTGCTCAGGCTTGGGCAAGAGATGTTCCAGATCCCTGGGCATTAGAAATTGTTGCTCAGGGGTATCTTCTAGAATTCAAGGACTATCCTCCAAGGGGAGGTTCCACATTTCTCGTTTGTCTTCAGACCAGACAAAGAAACAGGCGTTCTTACGCTGTGTAGAAGATCTTCTAAAGATGGGAGTGATACACCCAGTTCCAATTGCAGAACAAGGACTGGGCTTTTACTCAAACCTTTTTGTAGTTCCCAAAAAGGAAGGAACTTTCAGGCCAATCCTGGATCTAAAAATTCTAAACAAATTCCTCAGAGTTCCATCATTCAAAATGGAAACCATTCGGACAATCTTGCCGATGATCCAGGAAGGTCAATATATGACTACCGTGGATCTAAAGGATGCGTACCTACATATTCCTATCCACAAAGATCACCATCAGTTCCTAAGGTTTGCCTTTCTGGACAAGCATTACCAGTTCGTGGCCCTTCCTTTCAGTTGGCCACCACTCCCAGAATTTTCACAAAGGTGCTAGGGTCCCTTCTAGCGGTACTAAGACCTCGGGGCATTGCAGTAGCACCTAACCTAGACGACATCTTAATACAGACGTCGTCTTTTCACAGAGCCAAGGCTCATACGGACATTGTTCTGGCCTTTCTAAGGTCTCACGGGTGGAAGGTGAACATAGAAAAAAGTTCTCTGTCCCCGCTCACAAGGGTTCCCTTCCTGGGAACACTAATAGACTCGGTAGAAATGAAAATATTTCTGACGGAAGTCATAAAGTTAAAGCTTTTAACTACTTGCCGAGTTCTTCATTCCATTCCTCGGCCTTCTATTGCTCAGTGCATGCAGGTAATCGGATTAATGGTTGAGGCAATGGACTTTGTCCCTTTTGCCCGAATTCATCTCAGACCACTGCAACTGTGCATGCTCAAACAGTGGAATGGGGATTATGCGGATTTGTCTCCTCAAATACAAATGGACCAGAACACCAGAGATTCTCTTCTCTGGTGGTTGTCTCAGGATCACCTGTCTCAGGGAATGAGCTTCCGCAGACCGGAGTGGATCATTGTCACGACCGATGCCAGTCTGCTAGGCTGGGGTGCGGTCTGGGACTCCCTGAAAGCTCAGGGCCTATGGTCTTGGGAAGAATCTCTTCTCCCGATAAACATTTTGGAACTGAGAGCGATATGCAACACGCTCCAGGCATGGCCTCAACTAGCGGAGGCCAAATTCATCAGATTTCAGTCGGACAACATCATGAACATCATGTAGCGTACATCAATCATCAGGGAGGAACAAAGAGTTCTCTAGCAATGAAGGAAGTATCCAAGATCATCAAATGGGCGGAGGATCACTCCTGCCATCTATCTGCTATTCACATCCCAGGAGTAGACAACTGGGAGGCGGATTTTCTAAGTCGGAGGTTTTTGCTCAGCTGACCCAGCTATGGGGCATTCCAGAATTGGATCTGATGACGTCCTGTCAGAACACCAAACTTCCTCTTTACGGATCCAGGTCCAGGGACCCCAAGGTGGCATTGATAGATGCTCTAATAGCGCCTTGGTCCTTCAATCTGGCTTATGTCTTTCCACCGTTTCCCCTTCTCCCTCGGCTGGTAGCCAGAATCAAACAGGAGAAGGCTTCGGTAATTTTGATAGCGCCTGCGTGGCCACGCAGGACTTGGTATGCAGACCTAGTGGACATGTCATCTGTTCCACCATGGACACTGCCATTGAAGCAGGATCTTCTAATACAAGGTCCATTCAAGCATCCAAATCTAGTTTCTCTGCAACTGACTGCTTGGAGATTGAACACTTAATTCTATCTAAGCGTGGGTTCTCTGAATCAGTTATAGATACTCTGATCCAGGCTAGAAAGCCTGTCACCAGGAAAATTTACCATAAGAAATATCTTTGTTGGTGTGAATCCAAGGGTTACTCGGGGAGTAAGATTAGGATTCCCAGGATATTGTCCTTTCTCAAAGAAGGATTGGAGAAAGCATTGTTAGCTAGTTCCTTATAGGGACAGATATCTGCTCTGTCTATCCTGTTACACAAGCGTCTGGCAGAAGTACCAGACGTTCAAGCGTTTGCACACGCTTTAGTCAGTATCAAGCCTGTCTATAAACCTGTGGCTCCTCCATGGAGTCTAAATTTAGTTCTTTCAGTTCTTCAAGGGGTTCCGTTTGAACCTTTACATTCCATAGATATTAAGTTATTATCTTGGAAAGTTTTTTTGTTTTTTTTTAAAGAATATTTTTTATTGAGGTAAAATAACATACAAGAAAGTGCATTTTCATAAGAATATCATGGCAACACGCCCGTATGACATACATCCCAGAAAAATTTAGAACCAGTATAACAGACATGTCCTTAGAATTATGAAATCTCTTTGAAGTCCCGTCATAGGGGATGTTACAAAGCCATGAAGAATACCTCTTTTTTGTATAATTTCATTTTCAACAGACAGGGACAATAGTTACATCAGAACTTTCTACTGTAAGCCTATAATCTAACAGTGGCGCTGAATACCTTCGGGCTTATCCCTATCAATGATCATGTCCAAAACTAAATCTTTAAGTAAAGTGACCTGAACCAATAGAAGTTAACTAAGGGTCATCTTGAATCTTGCCTGGGATGGGTCACCTCCTCAAGCTTTCGAGGTGTAATGGTGCAGATTTATGGGATGGAAAGTTTTGTTTTTGGTAGCTATCTCTTCTGCTCGAAGAGTTTCAGAATTGTCTGCTTTGCAGTGTAATTCACCCTATCTGGTGTTCCATGCAGATAAGGTAGTTTTGCGTACCAAACCTGGTTTTCTTCCTAAAGTGGTTTCTATTAAGAATATTAACCAGGAAATCATTGTTCCTTCTCTGTGTCCTAATCCAGTTTCTAAGAAGGAACGACTTGATGTGGTTCGTGCTTTAAAATTCTATTTAAAAGCAGCTGAAGATTTCAGATAAACATCATCCTTGTTTGTTGTCTATTCTGGTAAGAGAAGAGGTCAAAGAGCTACTGCTAGCTCTCTTTCCTTTTGGCTGAAAAGCATTATCCAATTGGCTTATGAGACTGCTGGACAGCAGCCTCCTGAACGAATTACAGCTCATTCCACCAGAGCTGTGTCTTCCACATGGGCTTTCAAGAATGAGGCTTCTGTTGAACAGATTTGTAAAGCAGCGACTTGGTCTTCACTGCATACTTTTGCCAAATTTTACAAATTCAATACTTTTGCTTCTTCGGAGGCTATTTTTGGGAGAAAGGTTTTGCAAGCAGTGGTGCCTTCCGTTTAGGTTACCTGACTTGTTCCCTCCCTTCATCCGTGTTCTAAAGCTTTGGTATTGGTATCCCACAAGTAAGGATGAATCCGTGGACTAGATACACCATGTAAGAGAAAACAGAATTTATGCTTACCTGATAAATTACTTTCTCTTATGGTGTATCCAGTCCACGGCCCGCCCTGGCAATTAAGTCAGGTTCAAATTTATTTTTGTAAAACTACAGTCACCACTGCACCCTATGGTTTCTCCTTTTTCTCCTAACCGTCGGTCGAATGACTGGGGGGCGGAGCCTGAGGGGGAGCTATATGGACAGCTCTGCTGTGTGCTCGCTTTGCCACTTCCTGTAGGGAATGAGAATATCCCACAAGTAAGGATGAATCCGTGGACTGGATACACCGTAAGAGAAAGTAATTTATCGGGTAAGCATAAATTCTGTTTTTTTATTGAGATGAATTATATTATAAATAATAAATATTGTTTTTTTCTTTATTTAATTCTTTTTTATGTAGACAAACACATGAATAGCACACATGTACTGAGTGCGGCAAATGTTTTACACAAATGAATAATCTGAAAACTCATAAAAAGAATCACACAGGTGAAAAACTTTTCACATGTACAGAGTGTGGAAAAAGTTTTACTCGAATAGATAGTCTGAAAACTCATAAAAAGAATCACACAGGGGAAAAGCCTTTCACTTGTACAGAGTGTGGAAAAAGTTTTACAGAAAATAGTCATCTGAGAAAACATGAAAGGATTCACACAGGGGAAAAGACTTTCACATGTACAGAGTGTGGAAAAAGTTTCACAGGAAAGAGTAATCTGAAAACTCATGAAAGGATTCACACAGGAGAAAAGCCTTTCACTTGTACAGAGTGTGGAAAATGTTTTACACGAATAGATCATCTGAAAACTCATGAAAGGATTCACACAGGAGAAAAGACTTTCACATGTACAGAGTGTGGAAAAAGTTTTACAGGAAAGAGTAGTCTGACAACTCATGAAAGGAGTCACACAGGAGAAAAGCCTTTCACTTGTACAGAGTGTGGAAAAAGTTTTACAGGAAAGAGTAATCTGAAAACTCATGAAAGGATTCATACAGGAGAAAAGCCTTTCACTTGTACAGAGTGTGGAAAATGTTTCACACGAGTAGATCATCTGAAAATTCATGAAAGGATTCACACAGGAGAAAAGACTTTCACATGTACAGAGTGTGGAAAAAGTTTTACAGGAAAGAGTATTCTGACAACTCATGAAAGGAGTCACACAGGGCAAAAGCCATTCACATGTACAGAGTGTGGAAAAAGTTTTGCACGAATGCATAGTCTGAAAACTCATGAAAGGAGTCACACAGGGGAAAAGCCTTTCACATATACAGAGTGTGGAAAAAGTTTTACAGAAAATAGTCATCTGGGAAAACATGAAAAGATTCACACAGGGGAAAAGCCATTCACATGTACAGAGTGTGGAAAAAGTTTTGCACGAATGGATAGTCTGAAAACTCATGAAAGGAGTCACACAGGGGAAAAGCCTTTCACATGTACAGAGTGTGGAAAAAGTTTTACAGAAAATAGTAGTCTGAGAAAACATGAAAGGAGGCACACAGGAGAAAAGCCTTTCACATGTACAGAGTGTGGAAAAAGCTTTACAGAAAATAGTCATCTGAGAAAACATGAAAGGATTCACACAGGGGAAAAGCCTTTCACTTGTACAGAGTGTGGAAAAAGTTTTACAGAAAAGAGTCATCTAAGAAAACATGAAAAGATTCACACAGGAGAAAATCCATTCACATGTACAGAGTGTGGAAAAAGTTTTACACAAATAAGTAGTCTGAAAACTCATGAAAGGAGTCACACAGGGGAAAAGCCTTTCACATGTACAGAGTGTGGAAAAAGTTTTACAGAAAAGAGTAGTCTGAGAAAACATGAAAGGAGTCACACAGGAGAAAATCCATTCACATGTACAGAGTGTGGAAAAAGTTTTACACAAATAAGTAGTCTGAAAATCCATAAAAGGAGTCACACAGGGGAAAAGCCTTTCACATGTACAGAGTGTGGAAAAAGTTTTACACAAATGAATCATCTAAAAAAGCATGAAAGGATTCACAAGGGAAGAAACCTTTCACATGTTTAGAAAGTGGAAAAAGTTTTTTTTATTGAAATCCGGTATCACAAAACACCAAATATTTACACACAAACTTTACAAACTCTATAAATAGAAGCATCAAAAAGGATGTTATTTTAAATAATACTTTCTAAATCCCAGTTATAAAAGCCCCAGATTGGAAGTGCTCTCCTGCTGTCCTTTGTTCCTCTATATATGTGCACCTCACTTTCTCTCATATCAATTCGATAGAATCCAAACACCAAACAGGAATAAACAGATCTGTCCTCATACTGACCAGTTTACACAACCATTCACCACCAAAGCACCCCCAGTGTTGTTTATTAATATGCCAGTGTTAGGAGTTGTACGTTTAGTTCACATAGGGGAGAAAATAATTACATTGACAGAATAAAAGAGTCTTTATATGAAAAGAGCTTTAGAAACTTAAATAAACAAGATCAGTCTCAAATGATTGACATCTGGGAGATATATTTATTGTGCACATCATGTGGATAAACCTTTTCTTATAGCAATAGATGCTTAGCAGTGTACATGTTATATACCAGAGGAATTACTGAGGGGAAACTGATTTTATTTCATGAGACACAATATCAGTAACATACGTGATCAGAATCAGTTTAATTTAAATGGCTACTATAACTAAAGGGGAACATTCTATATCTCATAAATCCCTTTGTATCAAGAGCACAAGTGTTAGGTATATTTATACCATTGTGTGCATATATCATGTAATGCTCTTTTTGACTATATAATGATGTAATGGTTCTTCCTGCAAATAAAAAGTGATTGTAATCCAGACCAGTATTTTGTGTTTTTTGTATAATTAAAAACACAATATCACAGAATAATTAGGAAAACGTCATCAAATACAGAAGCCAAATCTGACAATGAAAGTTAAACGCTGATAATTCAGAGCAGCAATTTTACCCAACTTTACTTCTATTTTATTTGCTTTGTTCTTTTAGTATAATTTGTTAAAGAGTAAACCTAGGAGGCTGATATGAGCTTAGGGGCATGCACGTGTATCTGTGCAGCAGTGTTTGTAACTATGTATAACAATTCTATATATGTTGTTGCAAACTCTGCTGTCTGAAGACACGTGCACGCTCATGAGTTCACATAGGGTTACTCTTTAACAAAGGATGCTAAAATACTAAAAGAACTAAGCACAAATGATAATATAATTACATTGGAAAGTTTTTGCAAATGTCATGTTCTTTCCAATACATTTAAGTTTAATTTTCACTTTACTGTCCCTTTAACAGTACATAAAACAATATCAAATTAACCCCTCGGCCTACACCAACCCAGATTATTAATTACCAACAAGACTTTATACACAGACATTTTCTGTTACTTAAAGGGACAGTCTAGTATAAATTAAACTTTCATTATTCAGATAGGACTTTCAATTTTAATCAACTTTCCAATTTACTTTTATCATCAAGTTTGCTTTTTTCTCTTATTCTTAGTTTAAACTAAACATAGGTAGGCTCATATGCTAATGTCTAAGCCTTTGAGGGCTGCCTCTTATCACATGCTTTTTAAATCTCTTTTCAAAACAAAGAGACAGAAAGTACACGTGGGCCATATAGATAACACTGTGTTCAGGCACAGGGGGATATTTAAGATTAGCACAACACAATGCTAAATTTAAGACAATAGATAATAAACAGTCACAGTCATGTGATCAGGGGGCTGGAAGAAAGTTCCTAGATACAAGGTAATCACAGAGGTAAAAAGTATATTAATATAACAGTGTTGGTTATGCAAAACTGGGGAATGGGTAATAAAGGGATTAACGATCTTTTAAAACAATAACAATTATATGGTAGACTGTCCCTTTAAATTATACTTAAATGGATAGGAAATTACACTTTCATGATTCAGATAAAATTTGTAATTTTAAGACACTTTTAATTTCACTTCTTTTATCAAATTTACTTTTTTCTTTTGATATCCTTTGCTGAAAATGAATATGTACATATTCCCAGCAGCAGAACTGTACTACTGGGAGCTGACTGCTGATAGGTGGCTACATACATTTGCCTCTTGTCATTGGCTCACAAGATATAATCAGCTAGCTCCCAGTATTACAGTGCCACTCTAGAGCTGACATTGCAGGAGTTAAACACATAGTTATATAAAAGAATAAATAAATAGAGGGCGCCCTTGGGCTAATGAAAATCAGTGATATAGTTATTATAGCACTCTGTAACAAAGGTGAACAACTGAATACAATAAACAGGATGATATAATAAAATAAAAATATTTAAGTCCCATATAGTGAGAGGGTGTGTGGCCATGTGGGCTTCTGTTACATTATATCCTTTACAGGTTGTTGTTTTTATCTACTATAAACCTGATATCTGGTGCTTCTTATACTGTGATATCGCATCCTGAACCATTACAGTTTGAGCCACACCGGAGGCCGTCTGCTGGGTGACCGTTAGATTCCAGCCTGCTCCATTTGCACCAAGAGGGGTGCATCATCAAATGTGAGTGCAAATTTCTCATATATCATCTTACAACAGTATGCACAGTGCTAGGCCATGTGGCGCTTCTGTTTCTTTGTATCATCTACATAGTTATGTACAATCAGTGGTAAAATAATAAACTGATCTCATTCATTACAGCATTTTTGCACCTTTAAATGACTTTAAATAATAACAGATAATTAATAAAATTCTATTCTAGGTAATCAATATCTTATTAAATTTGCCACAATGTTATCTTCATTAAACAAGGATTCACAACAAGATAGCACAAAGCGAGATCTGATTAAAGGGACACTCAAGTCAACATTAAACTTTCATTATTCAGATAGAGCAGCAATTTTAAACAACTTTCCAATTTACTTCCATTAACAAAATGTGCACAGTCTTTTTATATTTACACTTTTTACATCACCAGCTCCTACTGAGCATGTGCAAGACTTCACAGAATAAGTATATACTATCAATGTGGGATATATAGCTATTTGTAGGGAGAGAGAGTGTGTATTCTATAGGGTTAAGTGAATGGAAGGATGTGCTGATCAGTGTTTGCCGCTGTTTAGGAGAATGAAAGTTGTGTGGGAGACTATCTATAAATGAGTAAATGAGCTTGGGGTGGGGTAAGGGACTGCGTGGGTGGGAAACTATCTTCCAGAGGATACCTGATTGCAGAGGCCAGTGGGACAGCTGAAATATTCAGGTCTGTGTATTTCTTTAGACTGTGGCAAATATACTTTGAATTCAGCTGATTGCAGAGGCCAGTGGGACAGCTGAAATATTCAGGTCTGTGAATTTAAAGTATAATACATATAATCCCATTCTATGGAGTAAATTTACTTTTCAGCGTTGGCTGTCAATAAAGCAGAATCAAACTTATGATGTGACTTCTTAGTAGTTAGTTTATTCCAAAGATGATCTAACACTAAAAAGGCTTTACATATATTTTTCACAGGATTTCTACCAAGCATAAAGCCAGATTGAGCAACATGAATCATGAGGTTTAATTTTTTTTTCAATCTCTTTGCAATGTTTTACATTAAAAGTTTATAATATTTTTTTACTAAGTAGAAGCATCTAAAAGATTAAGGGATTCTGGGTCTTTCTCTTTCTTAAGATTAAAAGTTATAGTAGAGGAAGGAAAATATAAAGATTTTAAATCCTGTTCAAAGTAGTATTTATTTTATTAAGGTACGTTCAAAGACATCTGGCATCATTTGTAGTTGCTTAATATGTTCAACCTCTTTAAAAGAGTGACTAAGATACCTTCCCTTTATTTTGTATTATGAGAACAAACTGTATTCCTGAATAACTTCTAAAATAAAGGGATGCCATGCTGAGTGCCACTCAGAAAGATCATTAAATTGTCAGTGTAAAAAGATAATACTACATTCTAACCCCTTATATGGATACTTTTCATTATCTGTCATAGATAAATAGCTAATGGCTCAATAGGAATTTTGGAAAGGAAAGGAGAGAGTGGACACCGTTGTCTTGTCCCTTTCAATAAAAATATTTTTTTTTAGGTGGGGCAATTCTGTTAGTCAATAAATTTGAAAAGGGATTTTTGTATAATAAGTGTAGAACGTTGCAGAAGTGGCCTTTACATCTAAAATGATCTCAAGTAGAATAAACATAATCCCATTCTATGGAGTTGAATGCCTTTTTAGCCTCGGTTGTCAATAGAGCAGAATTGACCATATGATGTGATTTATTTGTAGTTGGTTTATTCCAGTGGTGATCTAAAACTAAAAAGTCTTTACGTATATTTTTCACAGGATTTCTACCTACCATAAACCCAGATTGAGAAATATGAATCAAGAGGTTTATTTTTTTTTTCCAATCTCTTTGCAATGTTATACATTAAATGTTTGTATTATTTTTTTATTAAGTAGAAGGGTCCATAAGATAAAGGGGACTACGGGTCTTTCTCTTAAAAATTAAAGTTATAGTAGAGGATAATAATCCACCATACAAGGCCTTGGAGAGCAAAATGAGACATGCACACAGAATATAGCCCAAGTCTGCTCTGTTTATTATCAACAGTGCTGTGGTTATATAGTATACATCACATATATTGTAAATTGCTTAATACACACCCCCTTATTGCAACATAATCAGTGGAAAGTTACAGAACTTTAGACATAAGATTCTTTAGGTAAATAACCAAAACTGGGAAATACTGATCTTGTTAAAAAGATAAGAATGAATAAAATCAGACAAATGTCTAGATTACGAGTTTTTGTCGGTAAGGCTTGCGGTGCTAACAAGCATTTCTCTTGTTAAGTGTATCCAGTCCACGGATCATCCATTACTTGTGGGATATTCTCCTTCCCAACAGGAAGTTGCAAGAGGATCACCCACAGCAGAGCTGCTATATAGCTCCTCCCCTCACTGCCATATCCAGTCATTCTCTTGCAACTCTCAACAAAGATGGACGTAGTAAGAGGAGAGTGGTGTATTATAGTTAGTTTTTTAACTTTAATCAAAAGTTTGTTATTTTTAAATGGTACCGGAGTGTACTGTTTCATCTCAGGCAGCATTAGAAGAAGAATCTGCCTGTGATTTCTATGATCCCTGCTGTTCTCACATATTCTGAGGAGTGAGGTAACTTCAGAGAGGGAATGGCGTGCAGGTTTTCCTGCAATAAGGTATGTGCAGTTAATATATTTATAGGGATGGAATTTGCTAGAAAAATGCTGCTGATACCGGATTAATGTAAGTTAAGCCTTAAATGCAGTGATAGCGACTGGTATAAGGCTTATTAACAGAGATACATAATCTTATAAAAGTGTAATATAAAATGTTTGCTGGCATGTTAATCGTTTTTATATATGTTTGGTGACAAAACTTATTGGGGCCTAGTTTTTTCCACATGGCTGGTTTGATTTTTGCCTAGAAACAGAGGCTTTCCACTGTTGCAATATGAGTGGGAAGGGCCTATTTTAGTGCTTTTCTGTGCAGATAAAAATACTGACAGAGACATTCAGCTTCCCTCTGCATGATACAGGACATCTCTGAAGGGCTCAAAAGGCTTCAAAGTCGTGTTTGAGGAGGGTAACAATCACAGTAGACTGTGGCAGTTGTTGTGACTGTGTTTAAAAAACGTTTTTGTCATTTATTATTCTATTTTTGTTATTAAGGGGTTAATCATCCATTTGCAAGTGGGTGCAGTGGTCTGCTGACTTGTTACATTCACTGTAAAAATTTTGTTAGTGTAACTGCCTTTTTTCACTGTTATTTCAAATTTTGTCAAAATTTGTTTCTCTTAAAGGCACAGTAACGTTTTTTTATATTGCTTGTTAACTTGCTTTAAAGTGTTTTCCAAGCTTGCTAGTCTCATTGCTAGTCTGTACAAACATGTCTGAAACAGAGGATACTTGTTCATTATGTTTAAAAGCCATGGTGGAGCCCCATAGGAGAATGTGTACTAAATGTATTGATTTCACCTTAAACAGTAAAGATCAGTCTTTATCTATAAAAGAATTGTCACCAGAGGGGTCTGTCGAGGGGGAAGTTATGCCGACTAACTCTCCCCACGTGTCGGACCCTTCACCTCCCTCTCATGGGACGCACGCTAATATGGCGCCAAGTACATCAGGGACGCCCATAGCGATTACTTTGCAGGACATGGCTGCAATCATGAATAATACCCTGTCAGAGGTATTATCCAGATTGCCTGAATTTAGAGGCAAGCGCGATAGCTCTGGGGTTAGACGAGATACAGAGCGCGTAGACGCTGTAAGAGCCATGTCTGATACTGCGTCACAATATGCAGAACCTGAGGACGGAGAGCTTCAGTCTGTGGGTGACGTCTCTGAATCGGGGAGACCTGATTCAGAGATTTCTAATTTTAAATTTAAGCTTGAGAACCTCTGTGTATTGCTTGGGGAGGTATTAGCTGCTCTGAATGACTGTGACACAATTGCAGTGCCAGAGAAATTGTGTAGGCTGGATAAATAGTATGCAGTGCCGGTGAGTACTGATGTTTCTCCTACATTGGTGTGTCCGGTCCACGGCTTCATCCTTACTTGTGGGAATATTCTCTTTCCTAACAGGAAATGGCAAAGAGAGCACAGCAAAAGCTGTCCATATAGCCCCCCCCTCTGGCTCCACGCCCCAGTCATTCTCTTTGCCGCTCTGAACAAGTAGCATCTCCACGGGGATGGTAAAGAGTATGTGGTGTTAGTTGTAGTTTTATTTCTTCTATCAAGAGTTTGTTATTTTAAAATAGTGCCGGTTTGTACTATTTACTCTACAACAGAAAGCGATGAAGAGTTCTGTTAAAAGAGGAGTATGATTTTAGCAACAGTAACTAAAATCCATTGCTGTTCCCACGCAGGACTGTTGAAACCAGAGAACTTCAGTTGGGGGGAACAGTTTGCAGACTTTTCTGCTCTAGGTATGACTAACAAGACATAGTAATGCTAGAAGACTGTCATTTTCCCTTATGGGATCGGTAAGCCATTTTCTTAGACTCATAACAGAATGAAGGCTTATAAATGGGCTATATACTGGTGACACTATTGTGGGCTAAATCGATTGATTTATATAATATTTATTTGACTTTTGGAGTGTTTTGTGACTTGGAAACACTTTTGGGAACGTTTTTATTACGCCTGACAGTTGTTTAGACACCTAATCTAGTCAGGAAGGCCGCTTCACTCTGGTATGCAGAGGGAGGAGGCCTCATTTTCGCGCCTCAGTTGCGCAGTTACTTCTGGAAGCAGTGCATGCAGCTTCATGTGAGAGGGTCCTGTGGCCATAAAAACGATTTCAAGAAGGCTATTTCTGTGGTGAATAACCCCCAAGGAAGGTAAAAGCCGCAGCAAAGGCTGTGGCAGGGACTGTAGTGGGTTTAAACTGGTAAATTAAAAACAATTAGCTCCGGTTTGCTCATTTAAGGGGTTAAAGACTTGAAATTTGGTGTGCAATACTTTCAAAGCATTAAGACACTAGGGTGCACATTTTGTAAAGATCGGATATTTCCTTCATAGTTTTTCAAACATTCAGAAATAAAGTGTACTCTTTTTATTATTTAAAGAGACAGTAACGGTTTTGTTTAAAAACGGTTTTATTGCATTAATAGCCTGCCTAAGTCTGTCTAACATGTCTATACCTTCAGATAGCATATGTTCTGTGTGTATGGAGGCCAAGGTGGTTCCCCATTTAAATGTATGTGAAAATTGTGCCATGGCGTCCAAACAAAGTAAGGACAGTTCTGTCACATTTAATAAGGTTGCCCAAGATGATTCTTCAAATGAAGGTAGTGGGGATAGTTCATCATCCTCTCCTTCTGTGTCAACACCAGTTATGCCCGCGCAGGCGACACCTAGTACATCTAGCACGCCAATGCTTGTTACTATGCAGCAATTAACTGCAGTAATGGATAATTCTATAGCAAATCTTTTATCCAAACTGCCAGCATTTCCCAGAAAGCGTGATTGCTCAGTTTTAAATACAGAGGATGAGCAAGTGGGCGCTGACGATAATTTATCTGTTATACCCTCACGCCAGTCTGAATTGGCAGTGAGGGAGGGTCTGTCTGAGGGAGAAATTTCTGATTCAGGAAAAGTTTCTCAGCAGGCAGAACCTGATATTGTGGCGTTTAAATTTAAGTTAGAAGATCTCCGCGCCCTGGTTAAGGAGGTGCTAACTACTCTTGACGATTGTGACTCTTTGGTGATTCCAGAGAAATTGTGCAAAATGGACAAATTCCTAGAGGTCCCTGTGCACGCTGATTCCTTTCCGATACCCAAGAGGGTGGAGGACATAGTGACCAAGGAGTGGGAGAAGCCAGGTATACCTTTTGTCCCACCTCCTATATTTAAGAAAATGTTCCCCATTATCGACCCCAGAAGGGACGCATGGCAAACAGTCCCTAAGGTTGAGGGGGCAGTTTCTACATTGGCCAAGCGCACGACTATTCCCATTGAGGACAGTTGTGCTTTCAAAGATCCTATGGATAAAAAATTGGAAGGAAGGATTGCTTAAAAAGATATTTGTTCAGCAAGGTTTCCTTCTCCAACCAATTTCGTGCATTATTCCTGTCACAACGGCAGCGTCTTTTTGGTTCGAGGAACTAGAAAATTCGGTCCATAAGGAGACTCCATATGAGGAAGTCATGGACAGAATTCACGCACTAAAGTTGGCTAATTCCTTTATTTTAGATGCCGCTTTTCAATTGGCAAAATTAGCGGTGAAATATTCAGGTTTTGCAATAGTGGCGCGCAGAGCGCTTTGGCTAAAATCTTGGTCGGCGGATGTGTCGTCCAAGACAAAACTGCTTAATATTCCTTTCAAAGGTAAGACCCTTTTCGGGCCAGAATTGAAGGAGATTATTTCAGACATCACTGGGGGGAAGGGCCATGCCCTACCACAGGATAGGCCTTTCAAGGCTAAGAATAAATCTAATTTTCGTTCCTTTCGCAATTTCAGGAACGGACCGTCTCCTAACTCTGCAGCCTCTAGACAAGAGGGTAACGCTTCCCAGCCTAAACCAGCATGGAAACCAATGCAAGGCTGGAACAAGGGTAAACAGGCCAAGAAGCCTGCTGCTGCTACCAAGACAGCATGAAGGGGTAGCCCCCGATCCGGGACCGTATCTAGTAGGGGGCAGACTTTCTCTCTTTGCTCAGGCTTGGGCAAGAGATGTTCCGGATCCCTGGGCACTAGAAATAGTCTCTCAGGGGTATCTTCTAGAATTCAAGGAACTTCCTCCAAGGGGAAGGTTCCACATGTCTCGCTTATCTTCAGACCAGATAAAGAGACAGGCATTCTTACATTGCGTAGGAGACCTATTAAAGATGGGAGTGATACACCCAGTTCCAATAGCGGAACAAGGTCTGGGGTTTTACTCAAACCTGTTTGTAGTTCCCAAAAAAGAGGGAACTTTCAGGCCAATTCTGGATTTAAAAATACTAAACAAACTCATCAGAGTTCCATCATTCAAAATGGAAACCATTCGAACGATTTTACCAACAATCCAGGAGGGTCAATACATGACTACCGTGGACTTAAAGGATGCGTACCTACATATTCCTATCCACAAAGATCATCATTAGTTGCTAAGGTTCGCCTTTCTGGACAAACATTACCAGTTCGTGGCTCGTCCGTTCGGTTTAGCCACTGCTCCCAGAATTTTCACAAAGGTGCTAGGGTCCCTACTAGCGGTTCTAAGACCGAGGGGCATTGCGGTGGCACCTTACTTAGACGACATCCTAATCCAAGCGTCGTCCCTTTCCAGATCAAGGGCTCATACAGACATTGTAGTAGCCTTTCTCAGGTCTCACGGGTGGAAGGTGAACGTAGAAAAGAGTTCCCTGTCCCCGTCTACAAGGGTTCCCTTTCTGGGAACAATTATAGATTCTGTAGAAATGAAGATCTTTCTGACAGAGGTCAGAAAATTAAAACTTCTAAACGCTTGTCAAGTTCTTCAATCTATTCCTCAGCCTTCCATAGCTCAGTGCATGGAGGTAATAGGACTAATGGTTGCAGCAATGGACGTGGTTCCTTTTGCTCGAATTCATCTAAGACCATTGCAACTGTGCATGCTCAAACAGTGGAATGGGGATTATGCAGACCTGTCTCCCCAGATTCAAGTAGACCAGGTAACCAGAGACTCGCTCCGCTGGTGGTTGACTCAGGATCACCTGTCTCAGGGAATGAGTTTCCGCAGACCAGAGTGGGTCATCGTCACGACCGACGCCAGTCTCTTAGGCTGGGGCGCGGTCTGGGACTCCCTGAAAGCTCAGGGTCTATGGTCTCGGGAAGAGTCCCTTCTCCCGATAAACATTTTGGAACTGAGAGCGATATTCAATGCGCTCCTGGCCTGGCCTCACCTAGCGAAGGCCAGATTCATAAGATTTCAGTCGGACAACATGACGACTGTAGCGTACATCAATCATCAGGGGGGAACAAAGAGTTCCTTGGCGATGACAGAGGTATCCAAGATCATCAAATGGGCGGAAGAGCACTCCTGCCACCTATCTGCAATCCACATCCCAGGAGTAGACAACTGGGAGGCGGATTATTTGAGTCGTCAGACTTTCCATCCGGGGGAGTGGGAACTCCACCCGGAGGTCTTGCCCAGTTAACTCAACTATGGGGCACTCCGGATATGGATCTGATGGCGTCTCCTCAGAACTTCAAAGTTCCTCGATACGGGTCCAGATCCAGGGATCCCAGGGCGACACTAGTGAATGCATTAGTGGCGCCTTGGTCGTTCAATCTAGCTTATGTGTTTCCACCGTTCCCTCTCCTTCCCAGGCTGGTAGCCAGGATCAAACAGGAGAAGGCCTTGGTGATCCTAATAGCTCCTGCGTGGCCACGCAGGACTTGGTATGCAGACCTGGTGAATATGTCATCGGCTCCACCATGGAAGCTACCTTTGAGACAGGATCTTCTAGTACAAGGTCCATTCAAACATCCAAATCTAGTCTCTGTGCAACTGACTGCTTGGAAATTGAACGCTTGATTCTATCTAAGCATGGGTTTTCAGATTCAGTTATAGATACTCTGGTTCAAGCCAGAAAGCCTGTGACTAGGAAGATTTACCATAAGGTATGGCACAAATATATCCGTTGGTGCGAATCCAAGGGTTTTTCTTGGAGTAAAATCAAAATTCCTAGGATTCTTTCCTTTCTCCAAGAGGGTTTGGAGAAAGGTCTTTCAGCTAGTTCTCTAAAGGGACAGATATCTGCTCTGTCTGTCCTGTTGCACAAACGTCTGGCAGCCGTGCCAGATGTACAAGCGTTTGTACAGGCGTTAGTCAGAATCAAGCCTGTTTACAGACCTATGACTCCTCCATGGAGTCTAAACTTAGTTCTTTCAGTTCTTCAAGGGGTTCCGTTTCAACCTTTGCATTCCATAGATATTAAGTTACTATCTTGGAAAGGCCTGTTTTTAGTTGCTATTTCTTCTGCCAGAAGAGTTTCTGAATTATCTGCTTTGCAGTGTACTTCTCCCTACCTGGTATTTCATGCAGATAAGGTAGTTTTACGTACCAAACCTGGTTTTCTTCCAAAAGTAGTTTCCAACAGGAATATTAACCAGGAAATAGTTGTTCCTTCTCTATGTCCGAATCCAGTTTCAAAGAAGGAACGTTTGTTACACAACATAGATGTGGTCCGTGCTTTAAAATTCTATTTTGAAGCAACAAAGGATTTCAGACAAACATCATCTTTGTTTGTCGTTTATTCTGGTAAGAGGAGAGGGCAGAAAGCTACTGCTACCTCTCTTTTTGGCTGAAAAGCATCATCAGATTGGCTTATGAGACTGCCGGACGGCTGCCTCCCGAACGAATTACACCTCACTCTACTAGAGCTGTGGCTTCCACATGGGCCTTCAAGAACGAGGCTTCTGTTGATCAGATCTGTAAGGCAGCGACTTGGTCTTCTCTGCATACTTTTGCCAAATTTTACAAATTCGATACTTATGCTTCTTTGGAGGCTGTTTTTGGGAGAAAGGTTTTGCAAGCCGTGTTGCCTTCCGTTTAGGTAACCTGACTTGCTCCCTCCCTTCATCCCTGTCCTAAAGCTTTGGTATTGGTTCCCACAAGTAAGGATGAAGCCGTGGACCGGACACACCAATGTAGGAGAAAACAGAATTTATGTTTACCTGATAAATTTCTTTCTCCTACGGTGTGTCCGGTCCACGGCCCGCCCTGGCTTTTAGTCAGGTTTGAAAATTTTTATTACATACACTACAGTCACCACGGCACCCTATAGTTTCTCCTTTTTCTCCTAATCGTCGGTCGAATGACTGGGGGGCGGACAGCTTTTGCTGTGCTCTCTTTGCCATTTCCTATTAGGGAAGAGTAAGGATGAAGCCGTGGACCGGACACACCGTAGGAGAAAGAAATTCATCAGGTAAGCATAAATTCTGTTTTTTCCAATACCTAAAAGGCTTACAGAAATTATTAGTAAGGAGTGGGATAGGCCCGGTGTGCCCTTTTCCCCACCTCCTATATTTAAAAAAATTTTTCCAATAGATGCCACTACACGGGACTTATGGCAGACTGTCCCTAAGGTGGAGGGAGCAGTTTCTACTTTAGCAAAGCATTCCACTATCCCGGTTGAGGACAGTTGTGCTTTTTCAGATCCAATGGATAAAAAATTAGAGGGTTACCTTAAGAAAATGTTTATTTAACAAGGTTTTATTTTACAGCCCCTTGCATGCATTTCGCCTGTCACTGCTGCGGCGGCATTCTGGTTTGAGGCCCTGGAAGAGGCCATCCATACAGCTCCATTGACTGAAATTGTTGACAAGCTTAGAACTCTTAAGCTAGCTAACTCATTTGTTTCTGATGCCATTGTTCATTTGACTAAACTAACGGCTAAGAATTCCGGATTCGCCATCCAGGCGTGTAGGGCGCTATGGCTCAAATCCTGGTCAGCTGATGTGACTTCAAAGTCTAAATTACTCAACATTCCTTTCAAGGGGCAGACCTTATTCGGGCCTGGTTTGAAAGAAATTATTGCTGATATTACTGGAGGTAAGGGTCATACCCTTCCTCAGGACAGGGCCAAATCAAAGGCCAAACAGTCTAATTTTCGTGTCTTTCGAAATTTCAAGGCAGGTGCAGCATCAACTTCCTCTGCTTCAAAACAAGAGGGAACTTTTGCTCAATCCAAGCAGGCCTGGAAACCTAACCAGTCCTGGAACAAGGGCAAGCAGGCCAGAAAGCCTGCTGCTGCCTCTTAGACAGCATGAAGGAGCGGCCCCCTATCCGACAACGGATCTAGTAGGGGGCAGACTCTCTCTCTTCGCCCAGGCGTGGGCAAGAGATGTTCAGGATCCCTGGGCGTTGGAGATCATATCTCAGGGATATCTTCTGGACTTCAAAGCTTCTCCTCCACAAGGGAGATTTCACCTTTCAAGATTATCTGCAAACCAGATAAAGAAAGAGGCATTCCTAAGCTGCGTACAAGATCTCCTTGTAATGGGAGTGATCCATCCAGTTCCGCGGACGGAACAAGGACAGTGGTTTTATTCAAATCTGTTTGTGGTTCCCAAAAAAGAGGGAACCTTCAGACCAATTTTGGATTTAAAGATCCTAAACAAATTCCTCAGAGTTCCATCATTCAAGATGGAAACTATTCGAACCATTTTACCCATGATCCAAGAGGGTCAGTACATGACCACAGTGGATTTAAAGGATGCCTACCTTCACATTCCGATTCACAAGAATCATCATCAGTTCCTGAGGTTTACCTTTCTAAGACAGGCATTACCAATTTGTAGCTCTTCCATTCGGGTTGGCTACAGCCCCAAGAATTTTTACAAAGGTTCTGGGCTCACTTCTGGCGGTCCTAAGACCGCGAGGCATATCGGTGGCTCCTTACCTGGACGATATCCTGATACAGGCGTCAAGCTTTCAAATTGCCAAATCTCATACAGAGATAGTTCTGGCATTCCTGAGGTCGCATGGGTGGAAAGTGAACTAAGATCAGAGTTCTCTATCTCCTTTCACGAGGGTTTCCTTCCTAGGGACTCTAATAGATTCTGTAGAAATGAAAATTTACCTGACGGAGTCCAGGTTATCAAAACTTCTAAATGCTTGCCGTGTTCTTCACTCCATTCCGCGCCCCACGGTGGCTCAGTGCATGGAAGTAATCGGCTTAATGGTAGCGGCGATGGACATAGTGCCATTCGTGCGCCTGCATCTCAGACCGCTGCAATTATGCATGCTCAGTCAGTGGAATGGGGATTACACAGATTTGTCCCCTCTACTAAATCTGGATCAGGAAACCAGAGATTCTCTTCTCTGGTGGTTATCTCGGGCCCATCTGTCCAAGGGTATGACCTTTTGCAGACCAGATTGGACAATTGTAACAACAGATGCCAGCCTTCTAGGTTTGGGTGCAGTCTGGAACTCCCTGAAGGCTCAGGGTTCATGGACTCAGGAGGAGAAACTCCTCCCAATAAATATTCTGGAGTTAAGAGCAATATCCAATGCTCTTCTGGCTTGGCCTCAGCTAGCAACACTGAGGTTCATCAGATTTCAGTCGAACAACATCACGACTGTGGCTTACATCAACCATCAAGGGGAAACCAGGAGTTCCCTAGCGATGTCAGAAGTCTCCAAGATAATTCGCTGGGCAGAGACTCACTCTTGCCACCTGTCAGCGATCCATATCCCAGGTATAGAGAACTGGGAGGTGGATTTTCTAAGTCGTCAGACTTTTCATCCGGGGGAATGGGAACTCCATCCGGAGGTGTTTGCTCAATTGGTTCTCCGTTGGGGCAAACCAGAATTGGATCTCATGGTGTCTCGCCAGAACGCCAAGCTTCCTTGTTACGGATCCAGGTCCAGGGACCCAGAAGCGGCACTGATAGATGCTCTAGCAGCGCCTTGGTTCTTCAACCTGGCTTATGTGTTTCCACCGTTTCCTCTGCTCCCTCATCTGATTGCCAAAATCAAACAGGAAAGAGCATTGGTGATATTGATAGCTCCTGCGTGGCCATGTCATCATTTCCACCATGGACTCTGCCTCTGAGACAAGACCTTCTAATACAAGGTCCTTTCAATCATCCGAATCTACTTTCTCTGAGACTGACTGCATGGAGATTGAACGCTTGAGTCAGTAATTGATACCTTAATACAGGCACGAAAGCCTGTCACCAGGAAATTTTACCACAAGATATGGCGTAAATATCTTCATTGGTGTGAATCCAAGAATTACTCATGGAGTAGGGTTAGGATTCCTAGGATATTGTCCTTCCTCCAAGAGGGTTTGGACAAAGGATTATCAGCTAGTTCTTTAAAGGGACAGATTTCTGCTCTGTCTATTCTTTTACACAAGCGTCTGGCAGAAGTTCCAGACGTTCAGGCATTTTGTCAGGCTTTAGTTAGAATTAAGCCTGTGTTTAAACCTGTTGCTCCTCCATGGAGCTTAAACTTGGTTCTTAAAGTTCTTCAAGGGGTTCCGTTTGAACCCCTTCATTCTATTGATTTCAAACTTCTTTCATGGAAAGTTCTTTTTCTGATGGCTATTTCCTCGGCTCGAAGAGTCTCGGAGTTATCTGCCTTACATTGTGATTCTCCTTATCTGATCTTTCATTCAGATAAAGTTGTTCTGCGTACAAAACCTGGGTTTTTACCTAAGGTGGTTTCTAACAAGAATATCAATCAAGAGATTGTTGTTCCATCATTATGTCCTAATCCTTCTTCAAAGAAGGAACGTCTTTTGCATAATCTAGACGTAGTCCGTGCCTTGAAGTTTTACTTACAGGCTACTAAAGATTTTCGCCAAACATCTAACCTGTTTGTTGTTTACTCTGGACAGAGGAGAGGTCAGAAGGCCTCGGCAACCTCTCTTTCTTTTTGGCTTCAGTGAATAATCCGTTTAGCCTATGAGACTGCTGGACAGCAGCCTCCTGAAAGGATTACAGCTCATTCTACTAGAGCTGTGGCTTCCACCTGGGCCTTTAAAAATGAGGCCTCTGTTGAACAGATTTGCAAGGCTGCAACTTGGTCTTCCCTTCATACTTTTTCCAAATTTGATACTTTTGCTTCTTCGGAGGCTGTTTTTGGGAGGAAGGTTCTACAGGCAGTGGTTCCTTCCGTTTAAGTTCCTGCCTTGTCCCTCCCATCATCCGTGTACTTTAGCTTTGGTATTGGTATCCCACAAGTAATGGATGATCCGTGGACTGGATACACTTAACAAGAGAAAACATAATTTATGCTTACCTGATAAATTTATTTCTCTTGTAGTGTATCCAGTCCACGGCCCGCCCTGTCCTTTTCAGGCAGGTCTAAATTTTAATTAAACTACAGTCACCACTGCACCCTATGGTTTCTCCTTTCTCGGCTTGTTTCGGTCGAATGACTGGATATGGCAGTGAGGGGAGGAGCTATATAGCAGCTCTGCTGTGGGTGATCCTCTTGCAACTTCCTGTTGGGAAGGAGAATATCCCACAAGTAATGGATGATCCGTGGACTGGATACACTACAAGAGAAATAAATTTATCAGGTAAGCATAAATTATGTTTTTTTTCTCACTGCACACTTAAGACAACGCTGGTATTACAGGTTTTTACAAACCCGGCGTTAGCCGCAGAAAAGTGAGCGTTGAGCAAAATTTAGCTCCACATCTCTCCTCAATACCAGCGCTGCTTACGGTAGCGGTGAGCTGGCTGAACGTGCTCGTGCACGATTTCCCCATAGGAAAAACCTAACACCTGCAAAAAAGCAGCGTTCAGCTCTTAACGCAGCCCCATTGATTCCTATGGGGAAATACTTTTTATGTCTACACCTAACACCCTAACATGAACCCCGAGTCTAAACACCCCTAATCTTACACTTATTAACCCCTAATCTGCTGCTCCGGACACCGCCACTACCTACATTATACCTATGAACCCCTAATCTGTCGCCCACAACATCGTCGACTCCTACATTATAGTTATTAACCCCTAATCTGCGCCCCCCAATGTCGCCGCCACCTACCTACACTTATTAACCCCTAATCTGCCGTCCCCAATGTCGCCACCACTATAATAAAGTTATTAACCCCTAAACCTAAGTCTAATCCTAACCCTAACACCCCCCTAACTTAAATATTATTTAAATAAATCTAAAAAAAAATACTATTATTAACTAAATTATTACTATTTAAAACTAAATACTTACCTGTAAAATAAACCCTAAAATAGCTACAGTATAACTTATAGTTACATTGTAGCTATCTCAGGGTTTATTTTTATTTTACAGGCAACTTTGTATTTATTTTAACTAGGTACAATAGTTATTAACTATTTAATAACTACCTAGCTAAAATAAGTACAAATTTACCTGTAAAATAAAACCTAACCTAAGTTACAATTACACCTATCACTACACTATAATTAAATTAATTACCTAAATTAACTACAATTAATTACAATTAAAAAAACTAAAGTACGAAAACAAACAAACACTAAATTACAGAAAATAATAAAATAATTACAAGTTTTTTTAAACTAATTACACCTAATCTAATCTAAAATAAAAAAGCCCCCCCTAAAATTATAAAACCCCTACCCTATACTAAATTACAAATAGCCCTTAAAAGGGCCTTTTGCGGGGCATTGCCCAAAAGTAATCAGCTCTTTTACCTGTAAAAAAAAATACAATACCCCCAACATTAAAACTCACCACCCACACACCCAACCCTACTCTAAAACCCACCCAATCCCCCCTTAATAAAACCTAACACTAACCCCTTGAAGATCACCCTACCTTGAAATGTCTTCACCCAGTCGGGCGGAATTCCTCAACGAAGCCGGGCGAAGTGGTCCTCCAGACGGGCAGAAGTCTTCATCTAATCCGGGCAGAAGAGGTCCTCCAGATGGGCAGAAGTCTTCATCCAGGCGGCATCTTCTATCTTCATCCATCCGACGAGGAGCGGCTCCATCTTGAAGACATCCAATGCGGAGCATCCATCCAGACCGACGACTACCCAACGAATGACGGTTTCTTTAAATTACGTCATCCAAGATGGCGTCCCTCGAATTCCGATTGGCTGATAGAATTCTATCAGCCAAACGGAATTAAGGTAGGAAAAATCCAATTGGCTGATGCAATCAGACAATAGGATTTAAGTTCAATCCTATTGGTGGATCCAATCGGCCAATAGGATTGAGCTTGCATTCTATTGGCTGATTGGAACAGCCAATAGAATGTGAGCTCAATCCTATTGGCTGATTGGATCAGCCAATAGGATTGAACTTCAATCCTATTGGCTCATTGCATCAGCCAATAGGATTTTTCCTACCTTAATTCCGATTGGCTGATAGTATTCTATCAGCCAATCGGAATTCAAGGGACGCCATCTTGGATGACATCACTTAAAGGAACCTTCATTCTTCAGTCACCGTCGAACGAAGAGGATGTCTTGAAGATGGAGCCACTCCGCGCCAGATGGATGAAGATAGAAGACGCCGCCTGGATGAAGACTTCTGTCCATCTGGAGGACCTCTTCTGCCCGGCTTGGATGAAGACTTCTGCCCATCTGGAGGACCACTTCTGCCCGGATTCGTAGAGGACTTCGGCCCGGTTGGGTGAAGGTGTCTCAAGGTAGGGTGATCTTCAAAGGGGTTAGTGTTAGTTTTTTTTAAGGGGGGATTGGGTGGGTTTTAGAGTAGGGTTGGGTGTGTGGGTGGTGGGTTTTAATGTTGGGGGGGTATTGTATTTTTTTTTTTTACAGGTTAAAGAGCTGATTACTTTGGGGCAATGCCCTGCAAAAGGCCCTTTTAAGGGCTATTTGTAATTTAGTATAGGGTAGGGCTTTTTTTTTATTTTGGGGGCTTTTTTATTTTATTAGGGGATTAGAGTAGGTGTAATTAGTTTAAAATTCTTGTAATTATTTTATTATTTTCTGTAATTTAGTGTTTTTTGTGCTTTAGTTTATTTTATTGTAATTAATTTAATTTAGATAATGAATTTATTTATAGTGTAGTGTTAGGTGTAATTGTAACTTAGGTAAGGTTTTATTTTACAGGTACTTTTGTATTTATTTTAACTAGGTAGCTATTAAATAGTTAATTACTATTTAGTAACTATTCTACTTAGTTAAAATAAATACAAAGTTGCCTGTAAAATAAAAATAAAACCTAAGCTAGCTACAATGTAATTATTAGTTATATAGTAGCTAGCTTAGGGTTTATTTTATAGGTAAGTATTTAGTTTTAAATAGGAATAATTTAGTTAATTGTAGTAATTTTATTTAGATTTTTAAAAATTATATTTAAGTTAGGGGGGTTAGGGTTAGACATAGATTTAGGGGTTAATAAATGTAATATAGTTGCGGCGATGTTGGGGGCGGCAGTATAGGGGATAATAAATGTACGTAGGTGGCAGCGATGTTAGGGACGGAAGATTAGAGGTTAATAAATATAATGTAGGGTTCGGCGATGTTGGGGCGGCAGATTAGGGGTTAATGCATATAATGTAGGTGGCGGCGGTGTCCGGAAAGGCAGATTAGGGTTTAATAATATAATGTAGGTGGCGGCGATGTCGGGGGCAGCAGATTAGGGGTTAATAAGTGTAAGATTAGGGGTGTTTAGACTCGGGGTTCATGTTAGGGTGTTAGGTGTAGACATAAAAAGTATTTTCCCATAGGAATCAATGGGGCTGCATTAGGAGCTGAACGCTGCTTTTTTGCAGGTGTTAGGTTTTTTTTCAGCCGGCTCAGCCCCATTGATTCCTATAGGGAAATCGTGCACAAGCACGTTTAGCCAGCTCACTGCTACCGTAAGCAGCTCTGGTATTACAGTGAGATGTAGAGCTAAGTTTTGCTCTACGCTCACTTTTCTGCGGCTAACACCGGGTTTCTAAAAACTCGTAATACCAGCTTGTTTGTAGGTGAGCGGTGACTGAAAACTGCTCGTTAGCACCGCACAGCTTACCAACAAAAACTCGTAATCTAGCCATTTGGTTTTATTTTTATTTCACAGCTAAGTTTGTATTTATTTTAACTAGCTAGACTAGTTAGTAAATAGTTATTAACTATTTACTAACTACCTAGTTAAAATAAATACAAATTTACCTGTAAAATAAAACCTAACCTGCCCTACACTAACACCTAACATTACAATACAATTAACTAAAGTACATTAATTAAATACAATTATCTAAATTACAGAAAATAAAAATGAAATGATCAAATATTTGAACTAATTACACCTAATCTAATAGCCCTAAATATTTGAACTAATTACACCTAATCTAATCAAAATAAAAAATCCCCCCCCCCAAAAAAAATAAAAAAAACCCCTAGCCTACACTAAACTGCCAATAGCCCTTAAAATGGCCTTTTGCGGTGCATTGCCACAAAGAAATCAACTCCTTTACCTGTAAAAAAATAATACAAACAACCCCCAAACAGTAAAACCCACCACCCACATAACCAACCCCCCCCCCCAAATAAAATGCTATCTAAAAAAAATCTAAGCTCCCCATTGCCCTGAAAAGGGCATTTGGATGGGCATTGCCCTTAAAACGCATTTAGCTCTTTTTCAGCCCATACCCCTAATCTAAAAATAATAACCACCCAATAAACCCTTAAAAAAACACTAACCCCCGAAGATCCACTTAAAGTTTTTGAAGACCGGACATTTAATGTTTTTTATTTTTTGTAATTTAGATAATTGTATTTAATTAATGTACTTTAGTTAATTGTATTGTAATGTTAGGTGTTAGGTGTTAGTGTAGGGCAGGTTAGGTTTTATTTTACAGGTAAATTTGTATTTATTTTAACTAGGTAGTTAGTAAATAGTTAATAACTATTTACTAACTAGTCTACCTAGTTAAAATAAATACAAACTTAGCTTTAAAATAAAAATAAAACATAAGCAAGATACAAAATAACTATTAGTTATATGGTAGCTAGCTTAGGTTTTATTTTATAGTTAAGTATTTAGGTAATAATTGTAATATTTATTTAGATTTATTTTAATTATGTTAAAGTTAGGGGGTGTTAGAGTTAGGGTTAGACTTAGGGTTAGGTTTAGGGGTTAATATATTTATTATAGTGGCGGCAAAGTCAGGAGCGGCAGATTAGGGGTTAATAAGTGTAACAAATGAAAAGAGAGTATAAGGGAGGCGCTAAAAAAGCCAAAGGTATCAACACTTACAGGTAGAATAAATATACATTTATTAAAACATACAAATAACATATAGAAGGGACGTCTCCCCAAATAGGTAATCCAAAGAATACTATATAAATAAAATTACTACACTGATATGACTCTAAAATGGTTATCCTGTAACAAGCATAAATCTAAAAACTTTACGTATGGACCACTAAGTATAAAACATCTATTTCACACTTTATAAAAACTATAATGGTCTATAAGGTTCTCTAAAAGATGTAAGTAAAAAACAGTTAGTATTTGATAAAGTCCAAAGTGTAAGTAGATAGAATACCACCAAGCTGCCAATCAAAATTGAAGAAAAAAACTGCCGATTAAATTTAAATGTTCCACACTTCCTTAGGAGGATTTGATACCCAGCATAGAGTAAAAGGCAATACAGTCAGATTTCTTCACAAAGTACGTTACCCAAGATCTCCTGATCGCATGAGGTTCACCTTCCCCGTTCGGTATCCTCCTCGAGTGAATCCGACTGGGATTTTTTGGCGTCTGACGTCACTGGATAAAGTTCCGGTAATGGAAAAAAGGCCAAACCTTGCGCTTATTTCTAAACTTCACAGACGCGGTCCTCTCACATCCACCCTGCACTTAGTGCTTAATGCACGCAAGGGTATATACAGATGTTGTAGATAGGTAGGCACTGTGGTGAATATTCAGAACTCATTCGAACCACAAACCATAACAGAGATTCTTCAAACATGAAAAAAGTTCCAATATTTATAACTCAGGTTATGTTTAAGGAATCCAATATGTGTAGATAGTAGCATGTAATAAATGCCAAGGAGTAGTACTGCCAACACAACAACGCGTTTCGCCCTCTTATGGGCTTTATCAAGATAGTGATAGCAAGTCTGAATGTCCTTATTTAAAGGGGTATCCTCAATTTGATTGGTGATGGTTTAGATTGGCAATTTCTCTTAAGGTTAATATTCCTAAATTTAATATTCCAACATACATAGATATAGCTTAATAATTTCAAGGCATTTTGCCTCTCTTATTAGGCAGAATACATTTATAAATATGATACTTTATACCCTAAAGGGCTTAATTTGGAATTGGATCTCTCTCCCTTTTTATTTGAGTAAGATTAATTAAAATAATGAATAACCCTATAACTTATTTTCATTAATTTTTCACATGTATTCACATTGCACTTTAAATATGATCACAGACAATTATGTATTTATATGTTTGCAAAATGCCTTGAAATTATTAAGCTATATCTATGTATGTTGGAATATTAAACTTAGGTTATTATAATATACTAATCAGAGAGGAAATTTAAACATATCCTTTTTTTGGAATAGATTTCTCACTTAGGGCTTCTATTATGGAATAGAGTAATCACATTCTTATAGATGCATTAAGGATTTTATTTGATAGATCATTGGAATATTTGAATACCACCTTAAGAATAAGCTGCAGATAGAGCCAATTACCACCTTAAGAGAAATTGCCAATCTAAACCATCACCAATCAAATTGAGGATACCCCTTTAAATAAGAACATTCAGACTTGCCATCACTATCTTGATAAAGCCCATAAGAGGGCGAAACACGTCGTTGTGTTGGCAGTACTACTCCTTGGCATTTATTACATGCTACTATCTACACATATTGGATTCCTTAAACATAACCCGGGTTATAAATATTGTAACTTTTTTCATGTTTGAAGAATCTCTGTTATGGTTTGTGGTTCGAATGAGTTCTGAATATTCACCACAGTGCCTACCTATCTACAACATCTGTATATACCCTTGCGTGCATTAAGCACTAAGTGCAGGGTGGATGTGAGAGGACCTCGTCTGTGAAGTTTAGAAATAAGCGCAAGGTTTGGCCTTTTTTCGCTTACCGGAACTTCATCCAGTGACGTCAGACGCCGAAAAATCCCAGTCGGATCCACTCGAGGAGGATACCGAACGGGGAAGGTGAACCTCATGCGATCAGGAGATCTTGGGTAACGTACTTTGTGAAGAAATCTGACTGTATTGCCTTTTACTCTATGCTGGGTATCAAATCCTCTAAAGAAGTGTGGAACATTTAAATTTAATCTGCAGTTTTTTTCTTCAATTTTGATTGGCAGCTTGGTGGTATTCTATCTACTTACACTTTGGACTTTATCAAATACTAACTGTTTTTTACTTACATCTTTTAGAGAACCTTATAGACCGTTATAGTTTTTATAAAGTGTGAAATAGATGTTTTATACTTAGCGGTCCATACGTAAGGTTTTTAGATTTATGCTTGTTACAGGATAACCATTTTAGAGTCATATCAGTGTAGTAATTTTATTTATATAGTATTCTTTGGATTACCTATTTGGGGAGACGTCCCTTCTATATGTTATGTGTATGTTTTAATAAATGTATATTTATTCTACCTGTAAGTGTTGATACCTTTGGCTTTTTTAGCGCCTCCCTTATACTCTCTTTTCATTTGTAAACTTTCTTTTGACAACTATAGGGGTTTGTCATTTAAGGGAGAGTGTGGTATCTCTTTGTCCTAGCGCACCTTAAACACATATTTTATTAACATTGTTTTAGATCCCTATTTTTGGTTGCTGCTTTAGGCCACACTTATTGCATTTTACAGGGTATATACCCCGTTTTCTCTATATAAGGAGGACCTATTTGATTTTAGGGATAGGATCTATCTTGACATGGATGAAGAGAGTAATACAGGGGTCCCCATGGTGGAGAGTATCTCTAACCTCTCAGATATTATGCATAATCTTGAAATTGCAATGACCAAAGAGCTCAAACAGAAAATGGAGCTAGTCTTTTTAAACAGATATACCAGTAAAGGATTAATACCTAAAGGTTTACAATTTAATAAAAGCTGCACATTTACTTTGAGCCAGAAATTACAGTTAGAATGGTCTGACACTTTAAAAAAGGCATCAAATAATTTTTAGATTTTAAAGAGTCACGTAAAGAGTCCCTACAAACATTGAAATTGAAATACTCAGCCTGAAACAATTAGAGGGAATGAAGGAGATAGGGAATTTAAAGAAAAACAAAAAGTCATTATTAATAATTAGACAATTTAAACAAAGATTTTTAAAATAAAAATGGGGCAAGATGGAGAGGGACATAAAGAGAGCACAGAAAGAAACTGAGGCTAATAATGAACAAACAGTACGAGTAAAAAAACCAGTACAAAGTTGCAAGTACACATACGAATAAAGCTAATGATAACCCTAATTCAAACAATCCTAATATATAGTAACTATCAAGAGAGAAATTTCAGGAAAGAATAATGGATACAATTACAATAGGGAGAATTATAGAACCAATTATTATAATAGAGGCTATAACAGGAATTATAGTAATTATGGGTACAATCAGTATCAGAATAGATATTATTCCCAACAGAGATATAATCATGATGACTATTATAATAATTCACATCAGAGAGAGAATTACCCGAGATATAATGAATGGGAATATCCCAGGCACAGAAACACTGCGAGACAAAGAGATTATAGACAGGACTTTAAAGAGAAAGAAACACCAACATATAACAGATTTGCCCCTTTAAGAACTGAACCTACCAACACTGAAATTCTAACTACTGAGGAGAAATCTTTTTTAGATCACAGCCCTCCAAGAGAGGGCACATCAAGAGACACTTTAAGATTCAATCTAGAACAATCTCAAAGAAGAAAAAGAGGGTTCGAGGAAAGAGAGGAGGAGGAACATACAAATGTAGCCAAAAGAATAAGATAGTCAAGAATGAAAAGAAAAGCATTTTTAATCTAAGTCAGGTCAAATTAAATAGTGAACAAGAAAAACTTTTAAATTTGGGATTATCCTATGCCCCCACGGTGAGGATGAGTAAATTTAATACTCATATTCATGTAAAAAAATTTGTCAGAAATGTAACTATCAAAAGATTCTTTATGAAAACTCCTTTGGAGAGACAAGTAACTAATGACCATGAAAATACAGACAATTTTCAACACACTAGTCTAAAATCTAAATTTAACCCTACTTTTGCTAAAGGTAACTTTTTGGAGACCTTTGAGAAAATAGTGACCAATGATATAAGAAAATGTAATCTCCCCAAACTAAGAAAGCAAAATATCAGTAAAAAAGAAAGAGAAATTCTTAGTGAGCTACAAACTAATAACCACATCACCATAAAGCCAGTGGACAAGGGTGGGGGGGTAGTGGTGATGGACACTACCAAGTATATGACAGAAGCCTACAGACTCCTCAATGATAAGAAAACTTATAGAATATTAACAAATGATCCAACAAAAAGATATAAAGCGATTCTTGACAAAATCCTAATAGAAGGTAACAAAAAGGGAATTTTGAACGATAAAGAGTTTGTATACTTAACATCAGATCACCCTAGAATCCCTATTTTTTTTATTTTCTACCGAAGATCCACAAGTGTTTGGTTAACCCTCCGGGGAGACCAATAGTCTCTGGGATCAACTCTATTACAGCGAATGTATCCCAACATATTGATAAATTTCTTCAGCCCTATGTATCAAACTTGGACTCCTACCTCAAAGACTCCACTCAAGTTTTAAACCTTTTAAAATTGATAGAATGGAATATTGATATGATAATGGCGACTTGTGACGTGTCGTCACTATATACTATAATTAAGCATGAGCAAGGTATAAACGCCGTCAGACACTATCTGGAAAAAGATTCCAATATGAAGGAAGATCAGAAAAAAATTATTTAAAAAAATATCAAGTATATACTGGAGCAAAACTATTTTGCGTTTGACAATAAATTCTTCCTACAAATAGAAGGGACCGCGATGGGTACAAGGTTTGCACCGAGCTATGTAAACCTCTTTATGGGTGTTTGGGAAGAGAATTTTTTCAATGGAAGAAATCTCGGTGCAAACCTCGTACTCTATAAGCGTTATATAGATGACCTACTAATAATATGGAAGGGACCTGAGCAAGGGTTGGTAAAATTATTTGAGGAGATGAATAACAATAATTACGGTCTTAAATTTGTAAGTCACTATAGTAAGGAGAAAGTGGTGTTTCTAGATTTAGAAATTATGATGATAAATGAGAAATTGGAAACACAAACCCATTTCAAAGAGGTGGATTGTAATAATCTGCTACATGCGGATAGCTGCCACCTGAAGCTATGGAAGGATAATATTCCCTTTGGCCAAAGCTTACGCATCAGAAAGAACTGTTCACGGGTTGAGGACTTTGAAAGGCAGGTAGTGATATTAGCAGAAAAATTCGCTGTAAAAGGTTATGAAGAGAACAATATCACAGAAGCAACACAAAAAGCAAAAAAGAAAAATAGGGATGATCTTTTAAGCTATAGAATGAAGCAATCCGCCAAAGAGGACAAAATTATTGTTCCCTTTGTAACGGACTATAATGGAGACCATTACTTGATTAAAAAAATCCTAAAAAGAAATTGGCACTTACTGAAGGAAGATAATGTTATAGGTGACCAGCTGGCGGATAAACCAACTTTTATTTTTAAAAAAGCTAAGAACTTTAAAACCATTTTGGCTCCTAGTGAAATACGCCAGAAAATTAAGAATACCAAACAGCTAGACCTGGAGGGAAAGAGGATAGCAGGCTATTTCCCTTGCTACACATGTAAAGCATGCACACATAGCTGCAAACTAAATAGTCTTAAAATTAACAATTGAGGTGAAGATATCACTATTAAGGGAATAATTAGATGCACCCACAATAATGTTATTTATGTACTTAAATGCACATGTAACCTATTCTATTTCGGAGAGACAAAAAGAAGTCTCCGAGATAGAATAAGGGAACATCTTTTATGTATAGAGAAAGAGAAGGAAGATACACATTTATACAAGCACTTTAAGGAAGTTCACCGGGGTAACACTAGGGACTTAAAATATTGGGGGATACACAAGATAAAAAATCATTGGAGGGGTGGGAACATTGAAAAAACTCTCATAATAAGAGAGGCAGAATACATTTATAAATATGATACTTTATACCCTAAAGGGCTTAATTCGGAATTGGATCTCTCTCCCTTTTTATTTGAGTAAGATTAATTAAAATAATGAATAACCCTATAACATATTTTCATTAATTTTTCACATGTATTCACATTGCACTTTAAATATGATCACAGACAATTATGTATTTATATGTTTGCACCTTTGATGCTAGCAAAATGCCTTGAAATTATTAAGCTATATCTATGTATGTTGGAATATTAAACTTAGGTTATTATAATATACTAATCAGAGAGGAAATTTAAACATATCCTTTGTTTGGAATACATTTCTCACTTAGGGCTTCTATTATGGAATAGAGTAATCACATTCTTATAGATGCATTAAGGATTTTATTTGATAGATCATTGGAATATTTGAATACCACCTTAAGAATAAGCTGCAGATAGAGCCAATTACCACCTTAAGAGAAATTGCCAATCTAAACCATCACCAATCAAATTGAGGATACCCCTTTAAATAAGAACATTCAGACTTGCCATCACTATCTTGATAAAGCCCATAAGAGGGTGAAATGCGTCGTGTTGGCAGTACTACTCCTTGGCATTTATTACATGCTACTATCTACACATATTGGATTCCTTAAACATAACCTGGGTTATAAATATTGTAACTTTTTTCATGTTTGAAGAATCTCTGTTATGGTTTGTGGTTCGAATGAGTTCTGAATATTCACCACAGTGCCTACCTATCTACAACATCTGTATATACCCTTGCGTGCATTAAGCACTAAGTGCAGGGTGGATGTGAGAGGACCGCGTCTGTGAAGTTTAGAAATAAGCGCAAGGTTTGGCCTTTTTTCCCTTACCGGAACTTCATCCAGTGACGTCAGACGCCGAAAAATCCCAGTCGGATCCACTCGAGGAGGATACCGAACGGGGAAGGTGAACCTCATGCGATCAGGAGATCTTGGTTAACGTACTTTGTGAAGAAATCTGACTGTATTGCCTTTTACTCTAGCTGGGTATCAAATCCTCCTAAGGAAGTGTGGAACATTTCAATTTAATCAGCAGTTTTTTTCTTCAATTTTGATTGGCAGCTTGGTGGTATTCTATCTACTTACACTTTGGACTTTATCAAATACTAACTGTTTTTTACTTACATCTTTTAGAGAACCTTATAGACCATTATAGTTTTTATAAAGTGTGAAATAGATGTTTTATACTTAGCGGTCCATACGTAAAGTTTTTAGATTTATGCTTGTTACAGGATAACCATTTTAGAGTCATATCAGTGTAGTAATTTTATTTATATAGTATTCTTTGGATTACCTATTTGGGGAGACGTCCCTTCTATATGTTATTTGTATGTTTTAATAAATGTATATTTATTCTACCTGTAAGTGTTGATACCTTTGGCTTTTTTAGCGCCTCCCTTATACTCTCTTTTCATTTGTAAACTTTCTTTTGACAACTATAGGGGTTTGTCATTTAAGGGAGAGTGTGGTATCTCTTTGTCCTAGCGCACCTTAAACACATATTTTGTTAATAAGTGTAATGTAGGTGTCGAAGATGTTAGGGTCAGCAGATTAGGGGTGTTTAGACGTGTTTTTTATGTTAGGGTGTTAGGTTTAAATATAACTTTTTATTTCCCCATAGGAATCAATGGGGCTGCGTTACGGAGTTTTACGCTGCTTTTTTGCAGGTGTTAGGCTTTTTTGTTAGCCAGCTCTCCCCATTGATGTCTATGGGGAAATCATGCACGAGCATGTAAAACCAGCTCTCAGCTGCGCTGGTATTGGTGTGCGCTATGGTGCGGTATGGAGCTTAACGCAACCATATTTCCAGCTCACGCAGGCTTTTTAGAAAACTGTAATAGCAGCACAAGAGAAAAATGAGCAGTGCAATAACGCGCAAGTTATTACCACACCGCTCATAACGCAAAACTCGCAATCTAACCGATAGTTATCATTATGAGAATATGTAAACTGCCTTGTTTAAAAACTAAATGCAAAGCCATATTTTACAGTAAACTATCTTTAATCATTTACCAACAGCGTCTGAGCAGAATATGTAGTGGCATTAACTGAGTGTTCACTTGTGATTTTTCAACCCCCCATGTCTGTCTGTTCATGAAAACTGTATGTGAGAGAAGTCAGTGCAACCCCTCCAAAAGCCTTGCTGGGTCCCAACATGTTTCTCACAGGGCCAGTGTTTTTTAGTGTGTAAGGTGTGCTTGTGAGTGTTGTGGGCCATTTTATGCCGGTCACCTTGCCTGTGTCCTGAAACTTTACTGTGAATGCCAAGCATATCTTTCACCAAAGATTTATCTGCATGAGCGATTGTAGCTGTTTTCCGGTAGGCTCCTTCGGTATTGAGGTCTTCTGATTATTACCTCCCAGTAGATGTACTGTTTGGAATCCAGCTTGATTACATGATGCAGATAGTGATCTTAGTGAAAACCCCTTGGTTGAGTGTGGTTCCCATTTCTGCTTATCAGTAGGGGTAAGTTGTTTTTACGTCATCTTGGGTGTCAACGGCTAAGGTTTTCTCAGCGGTTTATTGTGGGTTGTTGATTGCACTAATCTTATGCATCAGTAAGTCATAAGGAGCTCTTTCAATCAATGATTTCATGAGCCGTTCAAATTTTATGTATTGCGGACTTAGGTTTGTTGATGCTTCTGTATTTTCTGTGGCAGCCATTTTACTTTGGAGTCATTCTACTCTTGATATTTCGACGCTCTAAGTGATTCCTGTCTATTTGAAGTTTGGAGATTCTCGCTTTTTATTAGACATGTGTTTTTCGTTTCGTTGTCAAATTCGGAGCTTCTGATCGATTCGAATTTCCGAATTACTGTAGCAACGAAACTAACAAATAAATACGAATAAGTTCGGATTTATTCATTACATTCGGATTGTCATAGACTAATCACAATTTCAATAGTATTGTACAGTATATTAAGTTATATCACTCTGCTATGGGTTACACCTAATATTACAGTACATAATACACAGCACATCCCACCTAACACATACCAAACTTCCGAATTTATTAATCGAATCTGAACTGAATACATCCAAATTTATACAAATCCGAATGAATCCAAAACAATTGCATTCTAATGTATCTGAATTCGAATTGATCCAAAAACGAAATTTGAAAATATCCGAATCGATCCGATACAAACCGAAACAATTTTTTTCCGCCGCGCATAAGTCTATTTTTATGTGTATAGCAGTTATTGGAATATCGGGACAGGGGTGATATAATGCTCAGTGTAGATAAATACCCTCAGATATCTTAGGGGGTGGTGCTCCCTGTGTGTGAGCCGCTGCTCTAGGCCTCTGACGTCCGATGCTGGGCTCTTGCTTCAATAATACTGCAAAATCTTACAATAAGCGGGGTTCTGCTAAGAAGGGTAGTTAAGTAGAAGTTGAGTGATGTTGTTTTGCTATGGGCTCTCTCATATAATCAGCAGATTATTAAGTGATCAGCAGGAGCTCAGGGAAAGTGCGACCATGCAATATCGCGGTTTGGTCATCCCCCCATTTGAGTTTTTTTTATTTAAAAAAAAGACAATTACTTTTTGGATTTAATTTCTCAGCGGAAATAGCTGTTTTTATTTTGTCCCCCACCCCCCTTTATTGTTAACCATGGACTTCCACATCTTGGGTACTATATGCCATCAGTAACAAGATTGTGGACTCTTGCCAATATGAAAGAAAACATAATTTATGTAAGAACTTACCTGATAAATTCATTTTTTTCATGGTGGTGAGAGTCCACAAGGCCCTTCCATTTTTTGGGGTTAAAAAAGGTATGTTCTTAAACAAATGATGTTTTTCTAATTTTAGAAAGCAGAGAGGAAATTGCACATATAGTACCAAATCCTTTGCTCAGCTGTGCTATATTAATGCAATTTACCCTTTGTGCAGCGAGCCAAATGAATGAGATTATAATCTTATTTGCAAGTTTATCTCTGCACAATGCTTCACAACACTTCAAGGTATTCACATAAGTTGTGTGAACAGCTATAATAGTATCACTGTGAAGCACATACTTTTCATACCTATTTCATATAGATTTGGTTTTAATACCTACAGTATTTCCTCCTAAGCCCAAGGGGTTTTTATATTTCTCCATAATAATTACATAAACTGATCTGGAGTGGTGCATGAATCTTATTCATATATTTAGTTAGTTGGAGTGAAAGTGGTTTCAAGATTTTCTTTTTCTATTTTTTTAATCAAGTTTTTTAATTAAACATTATGTGTTTTTGAGTGAACCACACCAATAATGAATTCACATCATAACAATGTAAATATTGCACATATTGTTAGGACAAGTGTGCTAAATATGTATCAGTAAGCAGTTGATCATTTGACCACTCACCCAATAATAAAGAGTACAGTTTCTGCCTATTATTTCTAATAAAACTTAATGTAAAATAAAACAGAACACATATATGTTGTCAAACAATGAATAGGTTTTATCCAAATGTTTTCATTTGACCATGGCACTAGAAACATAACCTGAAGGACCAGGTTCCTCCTCCCTGTTTGGAGAATCATGTGATCTATCTTGCTCTGCAGAAGGTGACCGTGAGGCAGGTGGAGAAGAGATCTGCAGGCTCATGAGATGACGTAAGGTCTCCCCAAAGCTTTGTAGAACATGTTGTTGGGGTGTTTTTTCTGCATCACCTCTGTCACAACCACCAGCCCTCTCCCACATAACTGAGACCTTATTATGCAATCTGGTCATCATCTCTGCAAGTCTCTTCCTCGCCTGCGACTCGGTACTCCGGGTGCCTGATACTGAATTTACAGCTTCAGTAAGAGATACCCAGATGCCTCGTCTATTGCAGAGCTTGTATAGACCAGTTGGTCTCCAAACAGCTTGGAGTTGTTAGGCTCCAGGGTAGAGACGAGTGAACCTGATGCCAACCATCTTTAACAGTATTCAACTATAATAAAGTACTAATGTGGTTGGTGAACCAGAGCTTTGGTCTCTGGTAAACTATTATATTGATTGCGCTTGAACGCATCAGTTTACCATGAACTTGTAATACGATTACAGTTTTATGCTCAACGGCGCCCATAGAAAGTATAGGGAGTGTCATTTATCACAACCTTGCATAACTGAAGTCGCAGTAACTCAACATCGCTCTACTCGTAATAGGGATTTGAGCAGAAAAAAAATACTGCAATCTCGCGATAACGTTTGTGCACCTTGCGCAAACAATAGTGCTCCATTTGTAATCGGACCCTCTGTAGGCAGTGGTTTCCTTACAATATTATAAAGGTTAAAAATATGCATAGGCAGGTGAGATCACAATACAATCTGTATTAACATGTAAGTGTTTAAGTAATATCTTAAAAACCAAAGCACAATTACTAAACAAATAAGGTGTGTAATGTCCCTTTAAGTAAATATTATATATAAATGTGATTTTAAAATATATAGAAAAAAAATAGAAATGTAGTGACTTTTTATACTATTAAAGGATGTCCCATATAACGATAAACTGAGCAGTTTGGGATCTGTCAGGGGGACAGTAAGAAAGGGATGTATGAAACGATCTCCCTATACTTTGTCACAATGATTGATACTGTTGAGGGAGCACATTAACCCCGTACAGGATACAAAAGTAACTTATGGGCCAGAAGAGCAGGAAATGTCCGAGTATAGTGGGAGAAAGCAGCCTGCAACCAAAAAGGTGCAACATACTGCACATGCATACAGTTATTTCTCTCTTGATTGTGTGTCTTTGTGTGGGATTGTGTGTGTAAGTGTATTTGTGTGTGAGTGTGTCTTTGTGTTTGTCAGTGTCTTTCTGTGTGTTTGATTCTGTGTGTGAAAGTGAGTGTATTTGTGTGTGTGAGAGTGTGTGTGAGAGAGAGAGCATAAGTGTGTGTGTGTGAGAGAGAGAGTGTGTAAGAGAGAGTAGGTATGTATCTATGTTTGTGTGATTCTGTGTGTGAAAGAGTGAGTGTATTTGTGTGTGTGCGTGTGAGGGCATAAGTGTGTGTGTGAGAGAGTGTGTAAGAGAGAGTAGGGCCTCGATCCGATATGCAGCGTCGCCCACAAAAGCCGGCAATGCCAGATTTTGCGCTGGTTTGGTATCACATATACGGTGTAACATAGAGGTTATGCTCGTATATTTCTGCCTTTGGCCGCAGTTTTTTGGCCCATAGACAGGTATACCAAACCAGCGCAGTTTGGTATCCAATATACAGCGTAAGGACTTACGTGGTGAAAATGGAGAAATCCTACTCCATTTTCACCTCACCACAAATTGCAGGCGTAGTAAGCCTTACACTGTCTGTTGAAGCCCTGTAACTCCCTAAACTAGCTGCAAAATAAAACCTAACACCTAACCCATGCGCAATGTCTATCTACCTGTCAACCGCAAACTGCTAAATAAAACCTAATACCTAACACATGCGCAATGTCTATCTACCTGTCAACCGCAAACTGCTAAATAAAACCTAACACCTAACGCATGCGCAATGTCTATCTACCTGTCAACCGCAAACTGCTAAATAAAACCTAACACCTAACGCATGCGCAATGTCTATCTACCTGTCAACCGCAAACTGCTAAATAAAACCTAACACCTAATGCATGCGCAATGTCTATCTACCTGTCAACCGCGATCCCCCGCCGCAATCCCTAATAAAGTATTTAAACCCTAAACCGCTGCTCCCGGACCCGGCCGCCACCTACATTAAATGTATAACCGCCTAATGTGAGCCCCTACACTACCGCCATCTACATTACCTACCCCCTAATGTGAGCCCCTACACCGCCGCCATGTACATTACCTACCCCCTAATGTGAGCCCCTACACCGCCGCCATCTACATTACCTACCCCCTAATGTGAGCCCCTACACCGCCGCCATGTACATTACCTACCCCCTAATGTGAGCCCCTACACCGCTGCCATCTACATTACCTACCCCCTAATGTGAGCCCCTACACTGCCGCCATGTACATTACCTACCCCCTAATGTGAGCCCCTACACCGCCGCCATGTACATTACCTACCCCCTAATGTGAGCCCCTACACCGCCGCCATGTACATTACCTACCCCCTAATGTGAGCCCCTACACCGCTGCCATCTACATTACCTACCCCCTAATGTGAGCCCCTACACTGCCGCCATGTACATTACCTACCCCCTAATGTGAGCCCCTACACCGCCGACATGTACATTACCTACCCCCTAATGTGAGCCCCTACACCGCTGCCATCTACATTACCTACCCCCTAATGTGAGCCCCTACACTGCCGCCATGTACATTACCTACCCCCTAATGTGAGCCCCTACACCGCCACCATGTACATTACCTACCCCCTAATGTGAGCCCCTACACCGCCGCCATCTACATTACTTACCCCCTAATGTGAGCTCCTACCCCTCCGCCATCTACATTAACTACCCCCTAATGTGAGCTCCTACCCCGCCGCCAGCTATATTACCTACCCCCTAATGTGAGCCCCTACCCCGCCACCATCTACATTAACTACCCCTAATGAGAGCTCCTACCCCGCCGCCAGCTATATTAAAATTATTAACCCCTAATCTAATCCCACTATACCGCCGCCACCTATATTAAATTATTAACCCCTAATCTAATCCCCCTATACCACCGCCACCTATATTAAATTATTAACCCCTAATCTAATCCCCCTATACCGCTGCCACCTATATTAAATTAATTAACCCCTAAAATACTAAACTATCCCTACCACTAAACCTAAGTCTAACCCTACAAATAGCCCTGAAAAGGGCTTTTTGCGTGGCATTACCCCAAAGTAAACAGCTCTATTGCCAGCCCTTAAAAGGGCTTTTTGCTGGGCTTTGCCCCAAAGTAACCAGCTCTTTTGCCTATAATCTAAATCCCCCTATACCGCCGCCACCTATAATAAATGTATTACCCCATTATCTAATCCCTCTACACCGCCGCCACCTATATTAACTATATTACCCCCTAATCTAATCCCCCTACACCGCCGCCACCTATATTGACTATATTAACCCTAATTATATTATGGTTAATATAGTTATTATATTATATATATTAACTATATTAACCCTAATTAAAGTAGGGTTAATATAGTTATTAATATAGTTATTATATTATATATGTATTAAGTATAATAACCCTATCTAACTCTAACACCCCTAACTAAATTCTTATTAAAATAAATCTAATTAATATTAATATTATTAATTAAAATATTCCTATTTAAATCTAAATACTTACCTATAAAATAAACCCTAAGATAGCTACAATATAATTAATAATTACATTGTAGCTATTTTAGGGTTTATATTTATTTTACAGGTAACTTGGTATTTATTTTAACTAGGTACAATAGCTATTAAATAGTTAATAACTATTTAATAGCTACCTTGTTAAAATAATTACCAATTTACCTGTAAAATAAATCCTAACCTAAATTACAAATACACCTACACTATCAATAAATTAAATAAACTACAAATATCTAAACTAAAATACAATTAAATACACTAAACTAAATTATAAAAACAAACAAACACTAAATTACAAAAAATAAAAAAAAGATTACAAGAATTTTAAGCTAATTACACCTATTCTAAGCCCCCTAATAAAATAATAAAGCCACCCAAAATAGAAAAATGCCCTACCCTATTCTAAATTAAAAATTAACCAGCTCTTTTACCAGCCCTTAAAAGGGCTTTTCTTCTGTTATGTGTGATCAGTCCACGGGTCATCATTACTTCTGGGATATTATCTGCTCCCCTACAGGAAGTGCAAGAGGATTCACCCAGCAGAGTTGCTATATAGCTCCTCCCCTCTACGTCACCCCCAGTCATTCTCTTGCACCCAAAGACTAGATAGGAGGTGTGAGAGGACTATGGTGATTATACTTAGTTTTTATAACTTCAATCAAAAGTTTGTTATTTTACAATAGCACCGGAGCGTGTTATTACCTCTCTGGCAGAGTTTGAAGAAGAATCTACCAGAGTTTTTCTTATGATTTTAACCGGAGTAGTTAAGATCATATTGCTGTTTCTCGGCCATCTGAGGGAGGTAAAAGCTTCAGATCAGGGGACAGCGGGCAGTTGAATCTGCATTGAGGTATGTAGCAGCTTTTATTTTCTGAATGGAATTGATGAGAAAATCCTGCCATACCGTTATAATGACATGTATGTATACTCTACACTTCAGTATTCTGGGGATGGTATTTCACCGGAATTACTCTGTAAAAGTACATTAAACCTTTTAATAGGTATTTTTCATGTTAAACGTTTTTGCTGGAATGTAGAATCGTTTGCATTTCTGAGGTACTGAGTGACTAAATATTTGGGCATTATTTTTCCACTTGGCAGTTGCTTGTTTTAATAATGACAGTTTCGTTTCTCTCACTGCTGTGTGTGAGGGGGAGGGGCCGTTTTTGGCGCTCTTTGCTACGCATCAAAAATTTCCAGTCAGTTACTTCTGTATTTTCTGCATGATCCGGTTCATCTCTAACAGAACTCAGGGGTCTTCAAACTTCTTTGAAGGGAGGTAGATTCTCTCAGCAGAGCTGTGAGACTTATATAGTGACTGTGTTTTAAAACGTTGCTCTGTAATTTTTATGTTTAAAATTTAATTAGTGTTACTTTACTAATGGGAACAAACCTTTGCTAAAGAGTTGTGTTGTTTTTAAAGAGTGATGCTATAACTGTTTTTCAGTTCATTATTTCAACTGTCATTTAATCGTTTAGTGCTTCTTTGAGGCACAGTACGTTTTTGTTAAATAAGATTGTAACCAAGTTGCATGTTTATTGCTAGTGTGTTAAACATGTCTGATTCAGAGGAAGATACCTGTGTCATTTGTTCCAATGCCAAGGTGGAGCCCAATAGAAATTTATGTACTAACTGTATTGATGCTACTTTAAATAAAAGCCAATCCGTACAAATTGAACAAATTTCACCAAACAGCGAGGGGAGAGTTATGCCGACTAACTCGCCTCACGTGTCAGTACCTGCATCTCCCGCCCGGGAGGTGCGTGATATTATGGCGCCTAGTACATCTGGGCAGCCATTACAGATAACATTTCAGGATATGGCTACTGTTATGACTGAAGTTTTGGCTAAATTACCAGAACTAAGAGGCAAGCGTGATCACTCTGGGGTGAGAACAGAGTGCGCTGATAATTCTAGGGCCATGTCTGATACTGCGTCACAGATTGCAGAGCATGAGGACGGAGAGCTTCATTCTGTAGGTGACGGTTCTGATCCAAGCAGATTGGATTCAGATATTTCAAATTTTAAATTTAAATTGGAAAACCTCCGTGTATTACTAGGGGAGGTCTTAGCGGCTCTTAACGATTGTAACACTGTTGCAATACCAGAGAAAATGTGTAGGTTGGATAAATACTTTGCGGTACCGGCGAGTACTGACGTTTTTCCTATACCTAAGAGATTAACTGAAATTGTTACTAAGGAGTGGGATAGACCCGGTGTGCCGTTCTCACCCCCTCCAATATTTAGAAAGATGTTTCCAATAGACGCCACCACACGGGACTTATGGCAAACGGTCCCTAAGGTGGAGGGAGCAGTTTCTACTTTAGCTAAGCGCACCACTATCCCGGTGGAGGATAGCTGTGCTTTTTCAGATCCTATGGATAAAAAGTTAGAGGGTTACCTTAAGAAAATGTTTGTTCAACAAGGTTTTATATTGCAACCCCTTGCATGCATCGCGCCGATTACGGCTGCGGCAGCATTTTGGATTGAGTCTCTGGAAGAGAACCTTAGTTCAGCTACGCTGGACGACATTACGGACAGGCTTAGAGTCCTTAAACTAGCTAATTCATTCATTTCGGAGGCCGTAGTACATTTAACCAAACTTACGGCTAAGAATTCAGGATTCGCCATTCAGGCACGTAGGGCGCTGTGGCTAAAATCCTGGTCGGCTGATGTAACTTCTAAGTCCAAATTACTTAATATACCTTTCAAGGGGCAAACTTTATTTGGGCCCGGTTTGAAAGAAATTATCGCTGACATTACAGGAGGTAAGGGCCACGCTCTACCTCAAGACAAAGCCAAAGCTAAGGCTAGACAGTCTAATTTTCGTCCCTTTCGGAATTTCAAAGCAGGTGCAGCATCAACTTCCACTGCACCAAAACAGGAAGGAGCTGTTGCTCGTTACAGACAAGGCTGGAAACCTAACCAGTCCTGGAATAAGGGCAAGCAGGCCAGAAAACCTGCTGCTGCCCCTAAGACAGCATGAACCGAGGGCCCCCGATCCGGGACCGGATCTAGTGGGGGGCAGACTCTCTCTCTTCGCCCAGGCTTGGGCAAGAGATGTCCAGGATCCCTGGGCGCTAGAGATCATATCTCAGGGATACCTTCTAGACTTCAAATTATCTCCCCCAAGAGGGAGATTTCATCTGTCAAGGTTGTCAACAAACCAAATAAAGAAAGACGCGTCTATTATTAATGGGAGTGATCCATCCGGTTCCGCGGTCGGAACAAGGACAAGGGTTTTACTCAAACCTGTTTGTGGTTCCCAAAAAAGAGGGAACTTTCAGGCCAATCTTGGATTTAAAGATCCTAAACAAATTCCTAAGAGTTCCATCGTTCAAAATGGAAACTATTCGGACAATCTTACCCATGATCCAAAAGGGTCAGTACATGACCACAGTGGATTTAAAGGATGCTTACCTTCACATACCGATTCACAAAGATCATTACCGGTATCTAAGGTTTGCCTTCTTAGACAGGCATTACCAGTTTGTAGCCCTTCCATTCGGATTGGCTACGGCTCCAAGAATCTTCACAAAGGTTCTGGGTGCCCTTCTAGCGGTTCTAAGACCGCGAGGAATTTCGGTAGCTCCGTACCTAGACGACATTCTGATACAAGCTTCAAGCTTTCAAACTGCCAAGTCTCATACAGAGTTAGTTCTGGCATTTCTAAGGTCGCATGGATGGAAAGTGAACGAAAAGAAGAGTTCTCTCTTGCCTCTCACAAGAGTTCCATTCTTGGGGACTCTTATAGATTCTGTAGAAATGAAGATTTATCTGACAGAAGACAGATTAACAAAGCTTCTAAATGCATGCCGTGTCCTTCATTCCATTCAACTCCCGTCAGTAGCTCAATGCATGGAGGTGATCGGCTTAATGGTAGCAGCAATGGACATAGTACCCTTTGCACGCCTACATCTCAGACCGCTGCAATTGTGCATGCTGAGTCAGTGGAATGGGGATTACTCAGATTTGTCCCCCACTCTGAATCTGGATCAAGAGACCAGAAACTCTCTTCTATGGTGGCTTTCTCGGCCACATCTGTCCAGGGGGATGCCATTCAGCAGGCCGGACTGGACAATTGTAACAACAGACGCCAGCCTACTAGGTTGGGGCGCTGTCTGGAATTCTCTGAAGGCTCAGGGACAATGGAGTCAGGAGGAAAGTCTCCTGCCAATAAACATTCTGGAATTGAGAGCAGTTCTCAATGCCCTTCTAGCTTGGCCCCAGTTAAAAACTCGGGGGTTCATCAGGTTTCAGTCAGACAACATCACGACTGTAGCTTACATCAACCATCAGGGAGGGACAAGAAGCTCCCTAGCAATGATGGAAGTATCAAAGATAATGCGCTGGGCAGAGTTTCACTCTTGCCACCTGTCAGCAATCCACATCCCGGGAGTGGAGAACTGGGAGGCGGATTTCTTGAGTCGCCAGACTTTTCATCCGGGGGAGTGGGAACTTCATCCGGAGGTCTTTGCCCAAATACTTCTACGTTGAGGCAAACCAGAGATAGATCTCATGGCGTCTCGCCAGAACGCCAAACTTCCTCGCTACGGATCCAGATCCAGGGATCCGGGAGCGGTTCTGATAGATGCTTTGACAGCACCTTGGAACTTCGGGATGGCTTATGTGTTTCCACCCTTCCCGCTGCTTCCTCGATTGATTGCCAAAATCAAACAGGAGAGAGCATCAGTGATTCTAATAGCGCCTGCATGGCCACGCAGGACTTGGTATGCAGATCTAGTGGACATGTCATCCTGTCCGCCTTGGTCTCTACCTCTAAGACAGGACCTTCTGATTCAGGGTCCATTCAAACATCAAAATCTAACTTCTCTGAAGCTGACTGCTTGGAAATTGAACGCTTGATTTTATCAAAACGTGGTTTTTCTGAGTCGGTTATTGATACCCTGATACAGGCTAGGAAGCCTGTTACCAGAAGAATTTACCATAAGATATGGCGTAAATATCTTTACTGGTGTGAATCCAAAGATTACTCCTGGAGTAAGGTTAGGATTCCTAGGATATTGTCTTTTCTACAAGAAGGTTTAGAAAAGGGTTTATCGGCTAGCTCATTAAAGGGACAGATCTCAGCTCTGTCCATCTTGTTACACAGGCGTCTGTCAGAAAATCCAGACGTCCAGGCCTTTTGTCAGGCTTTAGCTAGGATCAAGCCTGTGTTTAAAACTGTTGCTCCGCCATGGAGTTTAAACTTAGTTCTTAACGTTTTACAGGGTGTTCCGTTTGAACCCCTTCATTCCATTGATATAAAATTGTTATCTTGGAAAGTTCTATTTTTAATGGCTATTTCCTCGGCTCGAAGAGTCTCTGAGTTATCAGCCTTACATTGTGATTCTCCTTATCTGATCTTTCACTCAGACAAGGTAGTTCTGCGTACTAAACCTGGGTTCTTACCTAAGGTAGTCACTAACAGGAATATCAATCAAGAGATTGTTGTTCCATCCTTGTGTCCAAATCCTTCTTCAAAGAAGGAACGTCTTCTACATAATCTGGATGTAGTTCGTGCCCTCAAGTTCTACTTGCAGGCAACTAAGGATTTTCGACAAACGTCTTCCCTGTTTGTCGTGTACTCTGGTCAGAGGAGAGGTCATAAGGCTTCGGCTACCTCTCTCTCCTTCTGGCTTCGTAGTATAATTCGTTTAGCCTATGAGACTGCTGGACAGCAGCCTCCTGAGAGAATTACAGCTCATTCTACTAGAGCTGTGGCTTCCACTTGGGCCTTTAAGAATGAGGCCTCTGTTGAACAGATTTGCAAGGCTGCAACTTGGTCTTCGCTTCATATTTTTTCCAAATTTTACAAATTTGACACTTTTGCTTCTTCGGAGGCTATTTTTGGGAGAAAGGTTCTTCAGGCAGTGGTTCCTTCTGTATAATGAGCCTGCCTATCCCTCCCGTCATCCGTGTACTTTTGCTTTGGTATTGGTATCCCAGAAGTAATGATGACCCGTGGACTGATCACACATAACAGAAGAAAACATAATTTATGCTTACCTGATAAATTCCTTTCTTCTGTTGTGTGATCAGTCCACGGCCCGCCCTGTTTTTTTAAGGCAGGTAAATATTTTTAAATTATAATTCAGTCACCACTACACCCTTGGCTTCTCCTTTCTCGTTGGTCTTTGGTCGAATGACTGGAGGTGACGTAGAGGGGAGGAGCTATATAGCAACTCTGCTGGGTGAATCCTCTTGCACTTCCTGTAGGGGAGCAGATAATATCCCAGAAGTAATGATGACCCGTGGACTGATCACACAACAGAAGAAAGGAATTTATCAGGTAAGCATAAATTATGTTTTTGCGGGGCATGCCCCAAAGTAATCAGCTCTTTTGCCTGTAAAAAAAAACACAATACCACCCCCCAACATTAAAACCCACCACCCACATACCCCTACTCTAAACCCACCCAAACCCCCCTTAAAAAAACCTAACACTAACCCCCAGAAGATCTCCCTACCTTGAGTCGTCTTCATCCAGCCGGGCCGAATTCTTCATCCAGATGTGGTCCTCCATCCCGGCGATGTCTTCATCCAAGCGGCAAAGAAGAGGTCTTCCATCCCGGCGATGTCTTCATCCAAGCGGCAAAGAAGAGTTCTTCCATCCCGGCGATGTCTTCATCCAAGCGGCAAAGAAGAGGTCCTCCATCGGGGCAAAGTCTTCCTCCAAGCGGCATCTTCAATCTTCTTTCTTCCGGCTTCTTCCGACCTCCAACGCGGAACATCCAGCTGGCCAGACGACTGAACGACGAATAAAGTATCCTTTAAATGACGTCATCCAAGATGGCGTCCCTCGAATTCCGATTGGCTGACAGGATTCTATCAGCCAATCGGAATTAAGGTAAGAAAATCTGATTGGCTGATTCAATCAGCCAATCAGATTGAGCTTGCATTCTATTGGCTGATCCGATCACACATTCACAGGTATGTATGTGTGTTTGATTCTGTGTGTGAAAGAGTGAGTGTATTTGTGTGTGAGAGAGCATAAGTGTTTGTGTGTGTGAGAGAAAGAGAGTGTGTGAGAAAGTGTGTGTGTGACAGTGTGAGTGAGTGTGTGTGTGTGTGTGTGTGTGTGTGTCTATTAGTTTGTTATAGTGTGTGTGTGTGTGTGAGTGATTGTGTGTGAGTGTGTGACAGTGTGTGTGTATGAGATAGAGAGTGTGTGTGTGAGCGTGTAATTGTATGACAGAGTGTGTGAGAGAGTGTGTATGAGATAGAGAGTGTGTCAGAGTGTGAATATCTATGTGCGAGTTTGTGCTTATGTGCTATTATACATAGTGTGCTGTGCACGGTGCATGAGTGTTTGGGTTTGGTCTGAACTAAATGGGGCAACCCTAGTCTGACTCTATATAAGCTTTCTCTCTTTAAAGTGTGGTGTAAAGAAAAAAACAACTTGAGGACACTGTACAAATGCACAGATATCCTTATATAGTATTAAAGAGTCACTACAGTTTTACATTTTGTATATTTTTCTATTTTTAAATAACATTTATTGATATCAACAAATAGGGTTGCCAGGTGTCCGGTATTTGACTGGACAGTACGGTATTTTCAGATGATTCCTGGTAATACAAGTAAAAAAAAAATTGACAAGCCATTCTAAGACAGTTACGCTGTCTGTACTTTCAATTCCCAGAGTCCCACTCCCAATCAGCAGTCCGGCACCCAATCTAGCCTGTGAGTTGGCTGCTATTAGATCAGCTGGAGCCAGACTCCTGGTGGGCACAACTGCACAGCTTACACTGACTGAGTGAGAGTCTGTCAGATGGACGTCACGTGATCATGCAGCGTGCAAGACGTCACGTCAGTTAGAAGACCCGCGGGCTGCACTGTTAGCTGGTTGCTCAATGCTGAGTGATTCTAAATGTGCATGTCATTCACTCAGTCAGTAGCAACTTGTCACTTCACTGTGTGTGACACTGACTGTCTAAGATTACATCAGACCTGGTGACTGACCGACCTAGTCAAGTACACAATGAGGTATGTTTGTCTCTCAGACCAGTTTGTTTATATTTAATATCACCCACAAAAAAGTAATTTATATATATATATATATATATATATATATATATATATATATATCTATATATATATCTATATATATATATATATATATAGTCTCAAAAGGTGTTGCACTCCTAATATCCAATTATGACACCTGCCGGGGTGCAATGTCAAAATATTACAAAGTAAAAAAAAGGCAGCACTCACCGGAATTTGGAAAAATAAAAATTAACTTTTAATGTACCATTAAAATACAGAGGGAGATTGCATGACGTTTCGGTGCTGTAGCCAAATTTCAAACACCTGAATAAAAAAACATGTTACCTACATGCACGTCACATAATTACAATGCACGTCCCAGTCAAGCAACCTGTAAGCGCTATTGTTATCCATCGACGTTCACGTAGTAGACTGCATGGCTAATTAGCATAGCTGATGACGTGGTGTGATGGTGACGTCAAAGTGTGTAGCTGGAGTGTCATTCATATGCCGGAACATATGGATATCAATCCATGAATAGTTGCAACACTTGCGTAAAGGCAAATATGCGTAGATTCATGTTCTACAATAAGCGGATGATTCCGTAGTAGAAACTTGACAGGAAATTGAAGTTCATCACGCACAGAGGATTATATATTCCTTGACGAGTCTCAGTATCCACCTGTATTTTGGACGTCATCCAAAGAGTACATATATATATCATAAGTTGCGTCTATAGCATCAGATGTTGAGGGTAGAGGGGGTACCTAACGCATGATCATAAGCACAAAAATGCCTCTAGGAGAGCTCGCTCCAACTTCATGCCCCACACATCGCGGGTGGTATTAAACCTCAGACCTCAATCACCCAAATATATTCCTCCATGTCCCATTGATGTCAGGATCGTCTGAGTGCTTGAAGAACAATATATGGGACGGTTGCAATAAGTGTTCAGGGAAAACAAAAACAAAAATCACAAATACCATCCATTGGTATTTGAATACACACATAGGTAAACGCTGTAGTATTACTTTTTGTTTGTACAGGTGAAGTTAGCATATGTCGAGTGGTAAATACCACCTCTGTAACAATAAAGTCAGCGTATAAGGAATAGTGATGTCCTGAACTGTTCGTTCGCGTTCGCCGCAACGGACGAACGTATCCGCCCCCTATGTGTCATCATTGAGGAAACTTTGACCCCGTATGTCACAGCCTTCTGACACATTAGAGCCAATCAGCACCAGACACTCCCTCACAGACCCTCCCAGCTTCTTGGCAGTAGCCATTTTAGACTCATTACGATCTTGCTTTCTTAGTGAGAGGACCTTTTCGCTGACATTATAGGGAAATAGAAAGCTAGGCTAGTGTATTTAGTGTCCACTACAGTCCTGAAGGACTCATCTCATCTCTGCTGCAAGGACAGCACCCCAAAAAGCCCTTTTTAGGGCTATAACTTCAGTCGTTTAATTGCTGCCCTCCCTAGTCTATCAGCCACGACTCATATGTGCTTAACCTTTTTTTAAATTCCAAAAAAAAAACTTTAAATTATTTTGCTAGTGTAATCTAATTTCATTTTCTATCAGGCCTGTGTCTTTCTCACTTACACAGCATACTGTGGTAAATTGCTGCCCTACCTACCAGCCACGACTCATATCTGCTTTACATTATTTTAAAGTAAAAAAAAAAATTAAAATCATTTTGCTAGTGTAATCTAATTTTATTTTCTATCAGGCCTGTGTGTATCTGACTTACAGAGCCTTCTGTGGTTAATTGCTGCCCTACCAAGGCTAGCAGCCGGCCCACGACTCATATGTGCTTAACCTTTTCCTTTAAATTTAAAAAAAAAAACTTTAAATCATTTTGCTAGTGTAATCTAATTTTATTTCTATCAGGCCTGTGTGTATCTGACTTACAGAGCCTACTGTGGTTAATTGATGCCCTACCAAGGCTAGCAGCCACGACTCATATGTGCTTAACCTTTTTCTTTAAATTAAAAAAAAAAACTTTAAATCATTTTGCTAGTGTAATCTATTTTTATTTTCTATCAGGCCTGTGTGTTTTGCTGACTTACAGAGCATACTGTGTTTAATTGCTGCCCTCCCTAGTCTATCAGCCACGACTCATATGTGCTTAACTTTTTTTTAAATTCCAAAAAAAACCCTTTAAATAATTTTGCTAGTGTAATCTAATTTTATTTTCTATCAGGCCTGTGTGTATCTGACTTACAGAGCCTACTGTGGTTAATTGCTGCCCTACCAAGGCTAGCAGCCACGACTCATATGTGCTTAACCTTTTTCTTTAAATTAAAAAAAAAAAACTTTAAATCATTTTGCTAGTGTAATCTATTTTTATTTTCTATCAGGCCTGTGTGTTTTGCTAACTTACAGAGCATACTGTATTTAATTGCTGCCCTCCCTAGTCTATCAGCCACGACTCATATGTGCTTAACCTTTTTTTAAATTCCAAAAAAAAAAATTAAAATCATTTTGCTAGTGTAATTTAATTTCTTTTTCCATCAGGCCTGTGTGTTTCTGGTCCACATCATATAGTGTGACACAGATTAATATTTATTTATTTTCCACCACTTATATCTGGTGTAACAACATTAGTGTAAATTCTATGTAAAACATTTTTTTACATCAGTCCTCTTCTAGTGTTATTTAATTTTAGTTGCCAGGCCAGCCAGGCTGCCATTAGTGCCAGCCTGTGTGTCAGGCTGCCAGCATATACTGTGCCTACTTCCATCCTCAGTGCCAGTCCACGACTCCTATTTGGTGTAACATAATATTACATTTTGTAAAAAAAAACTTTTACATCGCTCTTCGAGTGTTATTTAATATTAGTTCACAGGCCAGCCTGCCACCACTAGTGAAAACCTGTGTGTCAGGCTGCCAGCACATACTGTGCCTAGTTCTATCCTGAGTGCCATTACTCCTATCTGTTGTAAAATTTTTGTAACTTTTGTAAAAACAAACTGTTACATCACTCTGCTATTGTTATTTAATTGCAGTTGCCTGCCTGCCAGCGTGTGTGCCAGGCCCACTTGCCAACTAGTTACACCAATCATATTTGTTATAACAGTAGTGTAAATATTTAAAATAAAATATTTTTTGACTGTGAATCATCGGCCTGCTAGTGCAATTGAATTGCAGTTGCCTGCCAGCCAGCGTGTGTGCCAGGCCCACTTGCCAACTGGTGCCACCAATCATATTTGTTATAACAGTAGTTTAAATATTAAAAATAATAAATTTTTGACTCTGAAAGATCAGTCTGCTAGTGTAATCCAATTGCCGTTGCCTGCCTGCCAGCGTGTGTGCCAGGCCCACTTGCTGCCAACTATTCCCAACAATCATATTTGTTATAACAGTATAGTAAATATTTAGAATAAATAATGTTTTGCCTGTGAATCATCAGTCTGCTAGTGCCTTTGAATTGCAGTTGCCTGCCTTCCAGCGTGTGTGCCAGGCCACTTGCCAACTAGTTAAACCAATCATATTTGTTCTAACAGTATTATAAATATTTAAAATAATAAATTCTTAGACTGTAAATCATCAGTTTGCTAGTGCCATTGAATTGCAGTTTCCTCCTGCTTGCCAGCGTGTGTGCCAGGCCCACTAGCCAACTAGTGCCACCAATCATATTTCTTGTAACAGTATTGAATTTTTTTAAATCATAACTTTTTTGACTGTGAATCTTCAGTCTCCTAGTGCCATTTAATTGCAGTTGCCTGCCTGCCAGCGTGTGTGCCAGGCCCACTTGCCAACTAGTTACACCAATCATAATTGTTGTAACAGTATTGTAAATATTTAAAATAAAAAATTCTTAGACTGTGAATCATCAGTTTGCTAGTGCCATAGAATTGCAGTTTCCTCCTGCCTGCCAGCGTGTGTGCCAGGCCCACTAGCCAACTAGTGCCACCAATCATATTTCTTGTAACAGTATTGAATTTTTTTTAAATCATAACTTTTTTGACTGTGAATCTTCAGTCTCCTAGTGCCATTTAATTGCAGTTGCCTGCCTGCCAGCGTGTGTGCCAGGCCCACTTGCCAACTAGTTACACCAATCATAATTGTTGGAACAGTATTGTAAATATTTAAAATAAAAAATTCTTAGACTGTGAATCATCAGTTTGCTAGTGCCATTGAATTGCAGTTTACTCCTGCCTGCCAGCGTGTGTGCCAGGCCCACTAGCCAACTAGTGCCACCAATCATATTTCTTGTAACAGTTTTGAATTTTTTTTAAATCATAACTTTTTTGACTGTGAATCTTCAGTCTCCTAGTGCCATTGAATTGCAGTTGCCTGGCTGCCAGCGTGTGTGCCAGGCCCACTTGCCAACTAGTTACACCAATCATATTTGTTGTAACAGTATTGTTAATATTTAAAATAAAAAAATGTTAGATTGTGAATCATCAGTTTGCTAGTGCCATTGAATTGCAGTTTCCTCCTGCCTGCCAGCGTGTGTGACAGGCCCACTAGCCAACTAGTGCCACCAATCATATTTCTTGTAACAGTATTGAAATTTTTTTTAAATCATAACTTTTTTGACTGTGAATCTTCAGTCTCCTAGTGCCATTGAATTGCAGTTGCCTGCCTGCCAGCCTGTGTGCCAGGCCCACTTGCCAACTAGTTACACCAATCATATTTGTTGTAACAGTATTGTAAATATTTAAAATAAAAAATTCTTAGACTGTGAATCATCAGTTTGCTAGTGCCTTTGAATTGCAGTTTCCTCCTGCCTGCCAGCGTGTGTGCCAGGCCCACTAGCAAACTAGTGCCACCAATCATATTTCTTGTAACAGTATTGAAAACATTTTAAATCATAACTTTTTTGACTGGGAATCTTCAGTCTCCTAGTGCCATTGAATTGAAGTTGCTTTTCCATGCCAGCCTGTGTGCCAGGCCCACTTGCCAACTAGTTACGCCAATTATATTTGTTGTAACAGTATTGTAAATATTTAAAATAAAAATTTGTTAGATTGTGAATTATCAGTTTTCTCGTGTCATTGAATTGCAGTTTCCTCCTGCCTGCCAGCGTGTGTGCCAGGCCCACTAGCCACTAGTGCCACCAATCATATTTGTTGTAACAGTATTGAAATTTTTTTAAATCATAACTTTTTTGACTGTGAATTTTCAGTCTCCTAGTGCCATTGAATTGCAGTTGCCTGCCTGCCAGCGTGTGTGCCAGGCCCACTTGCCAACTAGTTACACCAATCATATTTGTTGTAACAGTATTGTAAATATTTAAAATAAAAAATTCTTAGACTGTGAATCATCAGTTTGCTAGTGCCATTGAATTGCAGTTTCCTCCTGCCTGCCAACGTGTGTGCCAGGTGCACTAGCCAACTAGTGCCACCAATCATATTTCGTGTAACAGTATTGAATTTTTTTTAAATCATAACTTTTTTGACTGTGAATCTTCAGTCTCCTAGTGCCATTGAATTGCAGTTGCCAGCCTGTGTGCCAGGCCCACTTGCCAACTAGTTACACCAATCATATTTGTTGTAACAGTATTGTTAATATTTAAAATAAAAAATTGTTCAATTGTGAATCATCAGTTTGCTCGTGCCATTGAATTGCAGTTTCCTCCTGCCTGCCAACGTGTGTGGCAGACCCACTAGCCAACTAGTGCCACCAATCATATTTCTTGTAACAGTATTGAATTTTTTTTAAATCATAACTTTTTTGACCGTGAATCTTCAGTCTCCTAGTACCATTGAATTGCAGTTGCCTGCCTGCCTGCCTGCCAGCCTGTGTGCCAGGCCCACTTGCCAACTAGTTACACCAATCATATTTGATGTAACAGTATTGTAAATATTTAAAATAACAAATTCTTAGACTGTAAATCATCAGTTTGCTAGTGCAATTGAATTGCAGTTTCCTCCTGCCTGCCAGTGTGTGTGCCAGGCCCACTAGCCAACTAGTGCCACCAATCATATTTCTTGTAACAGTATTTTCAAAAATTTTAAATCATAACTTTTTTGACTGTGAATCTTCAGTCTCCTAGTGCCATTGAAATGCAGTTGCCTGCCTGCCAGCGTGTGTGCCAGGCCCACTTGCCAACTAGTTACACCAATCATATTTGTTGTAACAGTATTGTTAATATTTAAAATAAAAAATTGTTAGATTTGTGAATCATCAGTTTGCTAGTGCCATTGAATTGCAGTTTCCTCCTGCCTGCCAGCGTGTGTGCCAGGCCCACTAGCCAACTAGTGCCACCAATCATATTTCTTGTAACAGTATTGAATTTTTTTTAAATCATAACTTTTTTGACCGTGAATCTTCAGTCTCCTAGTGCCATTGAATTGCAGTTGCCAGCCTGTGTGCCAGGCCCACTTGCCAACTAGTTACACCAATCATATTTGTTGTAACAGTATTGTTAATATTTAAAATAAAAAATTGTTAGATTGTGAATCATCAGTTTGCTCGTGCCATTGAATTGCAGTTTCCTCCTGCCTGCCAGCGTGTGTGCCAGGCCCACTAGCAAACTAGTGCCACCAATCATATTTCTTGTAACAGTATTGAAATTTTTTTAAATCATAACTTTTTTGACCGTGAATCTTCAGTCTCCTAGTGCCATTGAATTGCAGTTGCCTGCCTGCCAGCCTGTGTGCCAGGCCCACTTGCCAACTAGTTACACCAATCATATTTGTTGTAACAGTATTGTTAATATTTAAAATAAAAAAATGTTAGATTGTGAATCATCAGTTTGCTAGTGCCATTGAATTGCAGTTTCCTCCTGCCTGCCAGCGTGTGTGACAGGCCCACTAGCCAACTAGTGCCACCAATCATATTTCTTGTAACAGTATTGAAATTTTTTTTAAATCATAACTTTTTTGACTGTGAATCTTCAGTCTCCTAGTGCCATTGAATTGCAGTTGCCTGCCTGCCAGCCTGTGTGCCAGGCCCACTTGCCAACTAGTTACACCAATCATATTTGTTGTAACAGTATTGTAAATATTTAAAATAAAAAATTCTTAGACTGTGAATCATCAGTTTGCTAGTGCCTTTGAATTGCAGTTTCCTCCTGCCTGCCAGCGTGTGTGCCAGGCCCACTAGCAAACTAGTGCCACCAATCATATTTCTTGTAACAGTATTGAAAACATTTTAAATCATAACTTTTTTGACTGGGAATCTTCAGTCTCCTAGTGCCATTGAATTGAAGTTGCTTTTCCATGCCAGCCTGTGTGCCAGGCCCACTTGCCAACTAGTTACGCCAATTATATTTGTTGTAACAGTATTGTAAATATTTAAAATAAAAATTTGTTAGATTGTGAATTATCAGTTTTCTCGTGTCATTGAATTGCAGTTTCCTCCTGCCTGCCAGCGTGTGTGCCAGGCCCACTAGCCACTAGTGCCACCAATCATATTTGTTGTAACAGTATTGAAATTTTTTTAAATCATAACTTTTTTGACTGTGAATTTTCAGTCTCCTAGTGCCATTGAATTGCAGTTGCCTGCCTGCCAGCGTGTGTGCCAGGCCCACTTGCCAACTAGTTACACCAATCATATTTGTTGTAACAGTATTGTAAATATTTAAAATAAAAAATTCTTAGACTGTGAATCATCAGTTTGCTAGTGCCATTGAATTGCAGTTTCCTCCTGCCTGCCAACGTGTGTGCCAGGTGCACTAGCCAACTAGTGCCACCAATCATATTTCGTGTAACAGTATTGAATTTTTTTTAAATCATAACTTTTTTGACTGTGAATCTTCAGTCTCCTAGTGCCATTGAATTGCAGTTGCCAGCCTGTGTGCCAGGCCCACTTGCCAACTAGTTACACCAATCATATTTGTTGTAACAGTATTGTTAATATTTAAAATAAAAAATTGTTCAATTGTGAATCATCAGTTTGCTCGTGCCATTGAATTGCAGTTTCCTCCTGCCTGCCAACGTGTGTGGCAGACCCACTAGCCAACTAGTGCCACCAATCATATTTCTTGTAACAGTATTGAATTTTTTTTAAATCATAACTTTTTTGACCGTGAATCTTCAGTCTCCTAGTACCATTGAATTGCAGTTGCCTGCCTGCCTGCCTGCCAGCCTGTGTGCCAGGCCCACTTGCCAACTAGTTACACCAATCATATTTGATGTAACAGTATTGTAAATATTTAAAATAACAAATTCTTAGACTGTAAATCATCAGTTTGCTAGTGCAATTGAATTGCAGTTTCCTCCTGCCTGCCAGTGTGTGTGCCAGGCCCACTAGCCAACTAGTGCCACCAATCATATTTCTTGTAACAGTATTTTCAAAAATTTTAAATCATAACTTTTTTGACTGTGAATCTTCAGTCTCCTAGTGCCATTGAAATGCAGTTGCCTGCCTGCCAGCGTGTGTGCCAGGCCCACTTGCCAACTAGTTACACCAATCATATTTGTTGTAACAGTATTGTTAATATTTAAAATAAAAAATTGTTAGATTGTGAATCATCAGTTTGCTAGTGCCATTGAATTGCAGTTTCCTCCTGCCTGCCAGCGTGTGTGCCAGGCCCACTAGCCAACTAGTGCCACCAATCATATTTCTTGTAACAGTATTGAATTTTTTTTAAATCATAACTTTTTTGACCGTGAATCTTCAGTCTCCTAGTGCCATTGAATTGCAGTTGCCAGCCTGTGTGCCAGGCCCACTTGCCAACTAGTTACACCAATCATATTTGTTGTAACAGTATTGTTAATATTTAAAATAAAAAATTGTTAGATTGTGAATCATCAGTTTGCTCGTGCCATTGAATTGCAGTTTCCTCCTGCCTGCCAGCGTGTGTGCCAGGCCCACTAGCAAACTAGTGCCACCAATCATATTTCTTGTAACAGTATTGAAATTTTTTTAAATCATAACTTTTTTGACCGTGAATCTTCAGTCTCCTAGTGCCATTGAATTGCAGTTGCCTGCCTGCCAGCCTGTGTGCCAGGCCCACTTGCCAACTAGTTACACCAATCATATTTGATGTAACAGTATTGTAAATATTTAAAATAACAAATTCTTAGACTGTAAATCATCAGTTTGCTAGTGCCATTGAATTGCAGTTTCCTCCTGCCTGCCAGTGTGTGTGCCAGGCCCACTAGCCAACTAGTGCCACCAATCATATTTCTTGTAACAGTATTTTCAAAAATTTTAAATCATAACTTTTTTGACTGTGAATCTTCAGTCTCCTAGTGCCATTGAATTGCAGTTGCCTGCCTGCCAGCGTGTGTGCCAGGCCCACTTGCCAACTAGTTACACCAATCATATTTGATGTAACAGTATTGTAAATATTTAAAATAACAAATTCTTAGACTGTAAATCATCAGTTTGCTAGTGCCATTGAATTGCAGTTTCCTCCTGCCTGCCAGTGTGTGTGCCAGGCCCACTAGCCAACTAGTGCCACCAATCATATTTCTTGTAACAGTATTTTCAAAAATTTTAAATCATAACTTTTTTGACCGTGAATCTTCAGTCTCCTAGTGCCATTGAATTGCAGTTGCCAGCCTGTGTGCCAGGCCCACTTGCCAACTAGTTACACCAATCATATTTGTTGTAACAGTATTGTTAATATTTAAAATAAAAAATTGTTAGATTGTGAATCATCAGTTTGCTCGTGCCATTGAATTGCAGTTTCCTCCTGCCTGCCAGCGTGTGTGCCAGGCCCACTAGCAAACTAGTGCCACCAATCATATTTCTTGTAACAGTATTGAAATTTTTTTAAATCATAACTTTTTTGACCGTGAATCTTCAGTCTCCTAGTGCCATTGAATTGCAGTTGCCTGCCTGCCAGCCTGTGTGCCAGGCCCACTTGCCAACTAGTTACACCAATCATATTTGTTGTAACAGTATTGTTAATATTTAAAATAAAAAATTGTTAGATTGTGAATCATCAGTTTGCTAGTGCCATTGAATTGCAGTTTCCTCCTGCCTGCCAGCGTGTGTGCCAGGCCCACTAGCCAACTAGTGCCACCAATCATATTTCTTGTAACAGTATTGAATTTTTTTTAAATCATAACTTTTTTGACTGTGAATCTTCAGTCTCCTAGTGCCATTGAATTGCAGTTGCCTGCCTGCGAGCCTGTGTGCCAGGCCCACTTGCCAAATAGTGCCACCAATCATATTTCTTGTAACAGTATTGAAAAAAATTTCAATCATAACTTTTTGACTGTGAATCTTCAGTCTCCTAGTGCCATTGAATTGCAGTTGCCTGCCTGCTAGCCTGTGTGCCAGGCCCACTTGCCGTTTCCAACTAGTGCCACCAATCATATTTGTTCTAACAGTATTGTCAATTTCTCCAACATAGGTGTGTCCGGTCCACGGCGTCATCCTTACTTGTGGGATATTCTCTTCCCCAACAGGAAATGGCAAAGAGCCCAGCAAAGCTGGTCACATGATCCCTCCTAGGCTCCGCCTACCCCAGTCATTCTCTTTGCCGTTGTACAGGCAACATCTCCACGGAGATGGCTTAGAGTTTTTTAGTGTTTAACTGTAGTTTTTCATTATTCAATCAAGAGTTTGTTATTTTCAAATAGTGCTGGTACGTACTATTTACTCAGAAACAGAAAAGAGATGAAGAATTCTGTTTGTATGAGGAAAATGATTTTAGCAACCGTAACTAAAATCCATGGCTGTTCCACACAGGACTGTTGAGAGCATTGGGAACAGTTTGCAGTCCTTGCTGCTTGAGGTATGACACATTCTAACAAGACGATGTAATGCTGGAAGCTGTCATTTTCCCTATGGGATCCGGTAAGCCATGTTTATTACGATTGTAAATAAGGGCTTCACAAGGGCTTATTTAGACTGTAGACATTTTTTGGGCTAAATCGATTGATATTAACACTTATTTAGCCTTGAGGAATCATTTATTCTGGGTATTTTGATATAATAATATCGGCAGGTTTGCATTCCTGGACAAACATTACCAGTTCGTGGCGCTTCCTTTCGGATTAGCCACTGCTCCAAGGATTTTCACAAAGGTACTAGGGTCCCTTCTAGCTGTGCTAAGACCAAGGGGCATTGCAGTAGTACCTTACCTGGACGACATTCTGATTCAAGCGTCGTCCCTCCCTCGAGCAAAGGCTCACACGGACATCGTCCTGGCCTTTCTCAGATCGCACGGCTGGAAAGTGAACGTGGAAAAGAGTTCTCTATCCCCGTCAACAAGGGTTCCCTTCTTGGGAACAATTATAGACTCCTCAGAAATGAGGATTTTTCTAACAGAGGCCAGAAAGACAAAGCTTCTGGACTCTTGTCGAATACTTCATTCCGTCCCTCTTCCTTCCGTAGCTCAGTGCATGGAAGTGATCGGGTTGATGGTAGCGGCAATGGACATAGTTCCTTTTGCGCGCATTCATCTAAGACCATTACAACTGTGCATGCTCAGTCAGTGGAATGGGGACTATACAGACTTGTCTCCAAAGATACAAGTAAATCAGAGGACCAGAGACTCACTCCGTTGGTGGCTGTCCCTGGACAACCTGTCACGAGGGATGACATTCCACAGACCAGAGTGGGTCATTGTCACGACCGACGCCAGTCTGATGGGCTGGGGCGCGGTCTGGGGATCCCTGAAAGCTCAGGGTCTTTGGTCTCGGGAAGAATCTCTTCTACCGATAAATATTCTGGAACTGAGAGCGATATTCAATGCTCTCAAGGCTTGGCCTCAACTAGCGAGGACCAAGTTCATACGGTTTCAATCAGACAACATGACGACTGTTGCGTACATCAACCATCAGGGGGGAACAAGGAGTTCCCTAGCGATGGAAGAAGTGACCAAGATCATTCTATGGGCGGAGTCTCACTCCTGCCACCTGTCTGCTATCCACATCCCGGGAGTGGAAAATTGGGAAGCGGATTTTCTGAGTCGTCAGACATTGCATCCGGGGGAGTGGGAACTCCATCCGGAAATCTTTGCCCAAGTCACTCAACTTTGGGGCATTCCAGACATGGATCTGATGGCCTCTCGTCAGAACTTCAAAGTTCCTTGCTACGGGTCCAGATCCAGGGATCCCAAGGCGGCTCTAGTGGATGCACTAGTAGCACCTTGGACCTTCAAACTAGCTTATGTGTTCCCGCCGTTTCCTCTCATCCCCAGGCTGGTAGCCAGGATCAATCAGGAGAGGGCGTCGGTGATCTTGATAGCTCCTGCGTGGCCACGCAGGACTTGGTATGCAGATCTGGTGAATATGTCATCGGCTCCACCTTGGAAGCTACCTTTGAGACGAGACCTTCTTGTTCAGGGTCCGTTCGAACATCCGAATCTGGTTTCACTCCAGCTGACTGCTTGGAGATTGAACGCTTGATTTTATCGAAGCGAGGTTTCTCAGATTCTGTTATCGATACTCTTGTTCAGGCCAGAAAGCCTGTAACTAGAAAGATTTACCACAAAATTTGGAAAAAATATATCTGTTGGTGTGAATCTAAAGGATTCCCTTGGGACAAGGTTAAGATTCCTAGGATTCTATCCTTCCTTCAAGAAGGATTGGAAAAAGGATTATCGGCAAGTTCCCTGAAGGGACAGATTTCTGCCTTGTCGGTGTTACTTCACAAAAAACTGGCAGCTGTGCCAGATGTTCAAGCCTTTGTTCAGGCTCTGGTTAGAATCAAGCCTGTTTACAAACCTTTGACTCCTCCTTGGAGTCTCAATTTAGTTCTTTCAGTTCTTCAGGGGGTTCCGTTTGAACCCTTACATTCCGTTGATATTAAGTTATTATCTTGGAAAGTTTTGTTTTTAGTTGCAATTTCTTCTGCTAGAAGAGTTTCAGAATTATCTGCTCTGCAGTGTTCTCCTCCTTATCTGGTGTTCCATGCAGATAAGGTGGTTTTACGTACTAAACCTGGTTTTCTTTCAAAAGTTGTTTCTAACAAAAACATTAACCAGGAGATTATCGTACCTTCTCTGTGTCCGAAACCAGTTTCAAAGAAGGAACGCTTGTTGCACAATTTGGATGTTGTTCGCGCTCTAAAATTCTATTTAGATGCTACAAAGGATTTTAGACAAACATCTTCCCTGTTTGTTGTTTATTCAGGTAAAAGGAGAGGTCAAAAAGCAACTTCTACCTCTCTCTCTTTTTGGATTAAAAGCATCATCAGATTGGCTTACGAGACTGCCGGACGGCAGCCTCCCGAAAGAATCACGGCTCATTCCACTAGGGCTGTGGCTTCCACATGGGCCTTCAAGAACGAGGCTTCTGTTGATCAGATATGTAGGGCAGCGACTTGGTCTTCACTGCACACTTTTACCAAATTTTACAAGTTTGATACTTTTGCTTCTTCTGAGGCTATTTTTGGGAGAAAGGTTTTGCAAGCCGTGGTGCCTTCCATTTAGGTGACCTGATTTGCTCCCTCCCTTCATCCGTGTCCTAAAGCTTTGGTATTGGTTCCCACAAGTAAGGATGACGCCGTGGACCGGACACACCTATGTTGGAGAAAACAGAATTTATGTTTACCTGATAAATTTCTTTCTCCAACGGTGTGTCCGGTCCACGGCCCGCCCTGGTTTTTTAATCAGGTCTGATAATTTATTTTCTTTAACTACAGTCACCACGGTACCATATGGTTTCTCCTATGCTATTATTCCTCCTTAACGTCGGTCGAATGACTGGGGTAGGCGGAGCCTAGGAGGGATCATGTGACCAGCTTTGCTGGGCTCTTTGCCATTTCCTGTTGGGGAAGAGAATATCCCACAAGTAAGGATGACGCCGTGGACCGGACACACCGTTGGAGAAAGAAATTTATCAGGTAAACATAAATTCTGTTTTTTTTTAAAAAAAAATTTTGGACTAAGAAGCATGACTCAGCTAGTTTAATCTAATTGCAGTTGCCTTACTCCCAGCGTGTGTGCCAGACAGGCCCATTTGCCAACTAGTGCCAACAATCATATTTGTTGTCACAGTACTTCTAATATTTAAAAAATAAACATTTTTGACTTTGAAACATCAGTCTTTTTTTTGTTGTCGGTCTCACAGCGTATACTGTGCCTACTTGCCCAGTGCCACCACTCATAATTTGTGTAATAGTATTTAAAAAAATGACAGGCAGAGGCAGGCCACCCCACAGGTTCCATCGTGGTCGTGGTGCTGTGATTCCTTTAGACCCTGCAAATATGCGCATTGCTCAGACGCCGGGTGCCAGGGGGGACGCGAAAAATTCTGAGGAGGACCTAGTTGAATGGCTAACACAGGACACCCAATCTTCTACAGCTTCCGCTCCTAGTCCTCCTAACCTTGACGCACCATCTACATCCAGCTGTGCTTTGGGCACGTCTCAAGTGACCAGTGCCACTCGCCCGCCTGTCGCCACCACCAACACTAGCACCGCAGCCACTTCACTTGATCTGTCAGAGGAGTTATTGACACATCAGTTGGAAGAAATGAGTGATGCGCAACCATCATTGACAGAGGATGTAGATAACAGTGATATGTCTCAGTCAGGCAGCATTACAGACATGGAGGTACGGTGTGATGATGATGATGTACCCGCTGCTGCTTCCTTTCTTGATGTGTCAGATACAAGTGAAGCGGTTGATGATGATGTGTCAGTGGATGTCACGTGGGTGCCTGCTAGAAGAGAAGAAGAAGAGCGGGAAAGTTCAGATGGGGAGACAGAGAGGAGGAGGAGGAGATGAGTTGGAAGCAGGGGGAGGTCGTCGCAAGGAGCTAGTGGCACAGTCAGACAGCACGCATCGGCACCCGGGGTCAGCCAGACAGCATGCCGACACCCATCAATGCATGCTGTTGCCACCACCAGAATGCCGTCATCGCAGAGCTCAGCAGTGTGGCATTTTTTTTGTGTGTCTGCCTCTGACAACAGCGATGCCATTTGCAACCTGTGCCAAAAGAAACTGAGTCGTGGGAAGTCCAACACCCACCTAGGTACAACTGCTTTGCGAAGGCACATGGTCTCACATCACAAACGCAGATGGGAAGAACACATGAGTAGAAGCAGCACACAAACTGAAAGCCGCCCTCCTCCTCCTGCTCCAGCATCTTCAGCCACGTCAACCACTGCTGTCCTCCTTGCCCCCTCTCAACCATCCTCCACTGAGTCTCTCTTACGTAGCAGTTCCTGGTCCTCTGCCCACAGTCAGGTGTCTGTCAAGGACATGTTTGAGCGTAAGAAGCCAATTTCTCAAAGTCACCCCCTTGCCCGGCGTCTGACAGCTGGCTTTTCTGAACTCTTAGCCCTCCAGATTTTACCATACAAGCTGGTGGAGTCTGATGCTTTCAAAAAAATTGTATCTATTGGGACACCGCAGTGGAAGGTACCTGGCAGAAATTTCTTTTCACAAAAGGCAATCCCAAACTCTGTACTCTGTTGTGCGAAAGAAGTAATGGCATGTCTGGCACACAGCGTTGGGGCAAGGGTCCATATTACCACGGATAGCTGGTCTGCAAAGCATGGTCAGGGCAGGTATATCACCTACACTGCGCATTGGGTAAACCTGCTGACGTCTGACAAGCATGGAATGCGTGGCTCTGCAGAAGAGTTGGTGACACCGCCACGACTTGCAGGCAAGCCTGCTGCTACCTCCTCTACTCCTCCTACTCCATCCTCTTCCATAACCTCTTCCTCGGCTGAGTCCTCTTCTGCTTCTGTATCTTGCTCCACATCAATGGCACCCCCCCAGCTCCCCAGGTACTATTCCACATCCCGGATACGGCAGTGTCACGCCGTCTTGGGGTTGACTTGCCTGAAAGCGGAGAGTCACACCGCACCAGCACTCTTGACCACCCTGAACGCACAGGTGGATTAGTGGCTGACTCTACACCAACTGGAGATTGGCAAGGTTGTTTCTGACAATGGAAGTAATTTTGTGGCGGCATTGAAATTGGGCGAGTTGACACATGTGCCCTGCATGACACATGTGTGTAATCTGATTGTACAACGATTTGTGCATAACTACCCAGGCTTACAGGACATCCTGAAGCAGGCCAGGAAGGTGTGTGGCCATTTCAGGCGTTCCTACACGGCCATGGCGCACTTGTCCAATATCCAGTGTCGAAACAACCTGCCAGTGAGGCGCTTGATTTGCGACAGCCTGACACGGTGGAATTCAACACTCCTAATGTTTGACCGCCTGCTCCAACAAGAAAAAGCTGTTAATGAGTATTTGTATGACCGGGGTGCTAGGACAGCCTCTGGGGAGCTGGGGATTTTTTTGCCAAATTACTGGATGCTCATGCGCAATGCCTGTAGGCTCATGCGTCCTTTTGAGGAGGTGATAAACCTTGTCAGTCGCACCGAAGGCGCCATCAGCGACATCATACCATTTGTTTTCTTCCTGGAGCGTGCCCTGCGAAGAGTGCTGGATCAGGCCGTAGATGAGCGTGAAGAGGAAGAGTTGTGGTGTCCATCACCACCACAAACAGCCTTATCAGCATCGCTTGCTGGACCTGAGGCAACGCAGGAAGAGGAGTCAGAGGAGGAATGTGGCTTTGAGGAGGAGGAGGAGGAGGAAGACCAAGCACAACAGGCATCCCAGGATGCTCGTTGTTGTCACCTCTCTGGTACAAATGGTGTTGTACGTGGCTGGGGGGAAGAAGATACCCTCAGTGAGATCAGTGAGGAGATGGAACGGGACATGATTAGCTCGGCATCCAACCTTGTGCAAATGGGTTCTTTCATGCTGTCGTGCCTGTTGAGGGACCCTCATATAAAAAAGCTGAAGGAGAACGACCTGTACTGGGTGTCCACGCTACTAGACCCCCGGTATAAGCATAAAGTGCCTGAAATGTTACCAAATTCCCGCAAGTCGGAAAGGATGGAGCATTTTAAAAATAAATTAAAAACTATGCTTTACACAGCGTATAAGGGTGATGTCACAGCACCACGGGAATGTAACAGGGGAAGAGATGAAAGTAATCCTCCTCCTGCCACGACCACAGTGGCAAGGACAGGATGCTTTCCTGATGTCTTGTTGATGGAGGACATGCGGACCTTTTTAACTCCAATGCATCGCCAGAGCCTTTCGGGATCCAGCCTCATAGAAAGACTCAACCGACAGGTAGCAGACTACCTAGCATTAACTGCGGATCTCGACACTCTGAGGAGCGATGGACCCCTTGACTACTGGGTGTGCAGGCTTGACCTGTGGCCTGAGCTATCCCAATTTGCAATTGAACTTCTGGCCTGCCCCGCTTCAAGTGTCCTGTCCGAAAGGACCTTCAGTGCAGCAGGAGGTTTTGTCACTGAGAAGAGAAGTCGCCTAGGTCAAAAAAGCCTTGACTATCTCACCTTTATTAAAATGAATGAGGGATGGATCCCAAAGGGACTGACATTGGGATACATTTGAGTAAAAAAGGCCTGATGATGAGATGAGCTGGCTTGGGCTACAACTGGTACACACGCTGGCTTTTTTTTTCTTATAATGCAGGATAACTTGCGTGACTTATCCGCCAACAACTAGTGTTCAAGCCGCAAGCTATTAGGGCACTTTCTAAATGTTTTACAAACATCAATTTTTCTGGCGCTGCTACAGCAGTGGCTGCAACAATACCCAATTTTTCAGTCATTTGTACATGCCTAATTTTTCTGGCCTCTGCTGCCGCTCTGTGGCTACAAAACTCAAAGCAAAAAAAAAAAGGCAGATAACAGTGATTAAACTGTTAAGAATAGTACAACTTAACACACCACTCATATCTGGTGGACCATTAAATTGCACGCGCAGTGCCCCAAATTTGAAGGAGGAGGACCGACCAAGCATCTTTATCCATCTCTTGGTTGCTCTAAATTATCTCCGGGTTGCATCTATGCCATACCTGTAGTTTATTGTGCAAAAGGGTGGCATATGTGGTCTTTCATGCTGTTGTGCCTGTTGAGGGTCGTGGCCCATGGTATAAAAAGGCTGAAGGAGAACGACCTGTACTGGGTGTCCAAGCACATTTTTTGTTAAATGTTCCCGGTTCCTCTCAATTATCTCCGGGTTCCTCAAATCAATGCCATACCTGTTCTCGATTGTGCAAAAGGATGGCATATGTGGTGTTTCATGCTGTTGTGGCTGTTGAGGTTCGTGGGCCATTTTATAAAAAGGCTGAAGGACAACAAAGTGTACTGGTTGTCCAAGCATTTTTTTTCCATCTCCCGGTTCCTAAAAATTATCTCCGGGTTTCTAAAATGGATGCCATACCTTTACTCTATTGTGCAAAAGGATGGCATATGTGGTGTTTCCTGCAGTTGTTTCTGTTGAGGGTGCTGGACCCTCTTATAAAAAGGCTGAAGGAGAACGACCTGTACTGTACTGGGTGTCCAAGCATGGTTTTTTGGCCAATTTCCCGGTTCCTAAAAATTATCTCCGGGTTTCTAAAATCAATGCCGTACCTGTACTCTATTGTTCAAAAGGATGCCATATGTCCTCTTTCCTGCTGTTGTTTTTGTTGAGGGTCCTGGACCCTCTTATAAAAAGGCTGAAGGAGAAAGAAGTGTACTGGGTGTCCAATCAATTTTTTTTCTATTTCCCTTTTTCCTAAAAATTATCTCCGGGTTTCTAAAATCAATGCCGTACCTGTACTCTATTGTTCAAAAGGATGCCATATGTCCTCTTTCCTGCTGTTGTTTCTGTTGAGGGTCCTGGACCCTCTTATAAAAAGGCCGAAGGTGAAAGAAGTGTACTGGGTGTCCAATCAATGTTTTTTTCTATTTCCCGTTTCCTAAAAATTATCTCTGGGTTTCTAAAATCAATGCCTTACCTGTACTCTATTGTTCAAAAGGATGCCATATGTCCTCTTTCCTGCTGTTGTTTCATATGAGGGTCCTGGAGCCTCTTATAATAAGGCTGAAGGAGAAAGAAGTTTACTGGGTGTCCAATCAATGTTTTTTTCAATTTCCCGTTTCCTAAAAATTATCTCCAGGTTTCTAAAATCAATGCCTTACCTGTACTCTATTGTTCAAAAGGATGCCATATGTCCTCTTTCCTGCTGTTGTTTCTGTTGAGGGTCCTGGAGCCTCTTATAAAAAGGCTGAAGGAGAAAGAAGTGTACTGGGTGTCCAATCAATGTTTTTTTCAATTTCCCGTTTCCTAAAAATTATCTCTGGGTTTCTAAAATCAATGCCTTACCTGTACTCTATTGTTCAAAAGGGTGCCATATGTCCTCTTTCCTGCTGTTGTTTCATATGAGGGTCCTGGAGCCTCTTATAAAAAGGCTGAAGTAGAAAGAATTGTACTGGGTGTCCAATCATTTTTTTGGTTCAATTTCCTGTTCCAACAAATTATCTCCGGGTTTCTAAAATCAATGTCTTACCTGTACTCTATTGTTCAAAAGGATGCCATATGTCCTCTTTCCTGCTGTTGTTTCTGTTGAGGGTCCTGGAGCCTCTTATAAAAAAGCTGAAGGAGATAGAAGTGTACTGGGTGTCCAATCATTTTTTTGGTTCAATTTCCTGTTTCCTAAAAATTATCTCTGGGTTTCTAAAATCAATGCCTTACCTGTACTCTATTGTTCAAAAGGATGCCATATGTCCTCTTTCCTGCTGTTGTTTCATATGAGGGTCCTGGAGCCTCTTATAAAAAGGCTGAAGTAGAAAGAATTGTACTGGGTGTCAAATCCTTTTTTTGGTTCAATTTCCCGGTTCCTAAAAATTATCTCCGGGTTTCTAAAATCAATATGTCCTCTTTCCTGCTGTGGTTTTTGTTGAGGGTCCTGGACCCTCTTATAAAAAGGCCGAAGGAGAACGACCTGTACTGTACTGGGTGTCCAAGCATGGTTTTTTGTTCAATTTCAAGGTTCCTAAAAATTATCTCTGTGTTCCTAAAATCAATGCCATACCTGTACTCTATTGTTCAAAAGGAGGGCATATGTGGTGTTTCATTCTGTTGTGGCTGTTGAGGGTTGTGGGCCATCGTATAAAACGGCTGAAGGAGAACGACCTGTACTGGCTTGCTGCTCCTTTTAGGCAGGCCAGCTCTTTGCATACATGCCCACAGACTCTGTAACAGATGCCTCTTTTAGGGAGAGGTGCAGCCATAATGCAGGGTCAGAACCTCTGCCTATAACTGGTATACTCGATTTTGCAAAAGGAAGTAACCTTACCATGGTTCCCTGAACGCACGTCTTGTTGTTATATTTTGGTGAGGGTAATCATGATGGCCATGTAGACCACCCCGAGAGGCCTTGAAGTAACAGGGATGAAAGTGCTAAGAATAGTACTAATTTACACAACTGAGTTAGCCATGTGTCTTAGTCCAAGACCGCATGTTTTTTGTTTTTGTTTGGTGCAGCTAATCATGCAGGCCATATAGACCTCCCACCATTCGGTGTTGTAACAGGTATTAAACTAATAAGAACAGTACTACCAAAATACTGCCAATTAACGGGCTTTCAAGAGCCAAGGTTTTATTGTTGTACTTTGTTAGGCTAATCATGATGGCCATGTAGACCACCCCCGAGAGGCCTTGAAGTAACAGGGATGAAAGTGCTAAGAATAGTACTACTTTAAACAACCGAGTTAGCCATGGGTCTTAGTCCAAGACCGCATTTCTTTTTTTTTTGTTTTGGTGCGGCTAATTATGCAGGCCATATAGACCTCCCACCATTCGGTGTTGTATCAGGTATTAAACTAATAAGAACAGTACTACCAAAATAAAGCCAATTAACAGGCTTTCAAGAGCCAAGGTTTTATTGTACTTTGTTAGGCTAATCATGATAGTACTACTTCACACAACCTAGTTACCATGGGTCCCAGACCGCATGTTTTGTTGTTGTACTTTGTTAGGCTAATCATGATGGCCATGTAGACCTCCCCCGAGAGGCCTGGAAGTAATAGGGATGAAAGTGCTAAGAATAGTACTATTTTAAACAACCGAGTTAGCCATGGGTCTTAGTCCAAGACCGCATGCCTTTTTTTTTGGTTTGGTGCGGCTAATCATGCAGGCCATATAGACCTCCCACCATTAGGTGTTGTAACAAGTATTAAACTAATAAGAACAGTACTACTTAACACAACCTAGTTACCATGGGTCCCAGACCGCATGTCTTGTTGTTATATTTTGTTCGGGTAATCATGAAGGCCATATAGACCTCCCCCGATAGGGTGAGTAACAGGTATTAAAATGCTAAGAACAGTACTACTTAACACAAACTTACCATGGGTCCCAGAGCATATGTCTTATTATTATATTTTGTTAGGGTAATCATGCAGGCCATATAGACCTCCCCCGATAGGGTGAGTAACAGGTATTAAAATGCTAAGAACAGTACTACTTAACACAACCTAGTTACCATGGGTCCCAGACCGCATGTCTTGTTCTTATATTTTGTAAGGGTAATCATGCAGGCCATATAGACCTCCCCCGATAGGGTGAATAACAGGTATTAAAATGCTAAGAAGAGTACTACTTAACACAACCTATTTAACATGGGTCACAGAGCATATGTCTTATTATTATATTTTGTTCAGGTAATCATGAAGGCCATATAGACCTCCCCCGATAGTGTGAGTAACAGGTATTAAAATGCTAAGAACAGTACTAATTAACGCAAACTTACCATGGGTCCCAGAGCATATGTCTTATTATTATATTTTGTTAGGGTAACCATGAGGCCATATAGACCTCCCCCGATAGGGTGAGTAACAGGTATTAAAATGCTAAGAACAGTACTACTTAACACAACCTTACCATGGGTCCCAGACCGCATGTCTTGTTCTTATATTTTGTAAGGGTAATCATGCAGGCCATATAGACCTCCCCCGATAGGGGGGGTAACAGGGATTAAAGTACTAAGAAAAGTACTAATTAACACAAGCTAGTTACCATGGGTCCCACACCACGTGTCTTGTTGTTATACTTTGTCAGGGTAATCATGCAGGCCATATAGACCTCCCCCGATAGGGGGAGTTACAGGGATTAAAGTGCTAAGAATAGTACTACTTAACATAACCTAGTTACCATGGGTCCCAGACCGCATGTTTAATTATTATACTTTGTCAGGGTAATTATATATCTAACAAATCTATCTATTTCTCTTCTATCGATTCTATCTAACTATCAATCTATGTATATCTATCTATCCTATCTATCTATATTCTGTCCGGACTGTTTTGAGACAGCCACTTGTGTTTTGGACAAATTTGAAGTAGGAGGACAGACCAATCACAGGGATTAAACTGGGAAGAATAGTAATACTTAAGAAAACCACCATGGGTCCCAGACCGCATGTTTGGTTGTTAAACTTTGTCAGGGTAATCATGCAGGCCATATAGACCTCCCCTGATAGGAGGAGTTACAGGGCTGAAAGTGCTAAGAATAGTACTACTTTACACAACCTAGTTACTATGGGTCCCAGACCGCATGTTTAATTATTATACTTTGTCAGGGTAGTTATATATTTAACAAATCTATCTATTTCTCTTCTATCGATTCTATCTAACTATCAATCTATGTATATCTATCTATCTATCCTATCTATCTATCTTCTGTCCAGACTGTTTTGAGACAGCCACTTGTGTTTTGGACAAATTTGAAGTAGGAGGACAGACCAATCACAGGGATTAAACTGCAAAGAATAGTAATACTTAAGAAAACCTAGTTATACCAGTACCACCATGGGTCCCAGACCGCATGTTTTGTTGTTATACTTTGTCAGGGTAATCATGCAGGCCATATAGACCTCCCTTGATAGGGGAAGTAACATTGATTAAAGTGCAAAGAATAGTACAACTTAACACAACCTAGTTAACATTAACAGTGGTTCCCAGACGACATGTCTTGTTATTAGATTTTGCCAGGATAATCAGCCAGGCCATATAGACCACCCCCGATAGGGGGAGTAACAGGGATTAAAGTGCTAAGAATAGTAAAAATTAACACAACCTAGTTAACAGTGGTTCCCAGACCGCATGTCTTGTTGTTATATTTTGCCAGGATAATCAGGCACGCCGTATAGACCTCCCCCGATAGGGGGAGTAACAGGGATTAAAGTGCTAAGAATAGTACTACTTAACACAACCTAGTTACCATGGGTCCATGATCGCATGTTTTGCTATTATACTTTGTCAGGGTAATTATGCAGGCCATATAGACCTCCCTTGATAGGGGGAGTAACAGGGATTACAGTTCTAAGAATAGTACTATTTAACACAACCTAGTTACCATGGGTCCCAGACCAGATGTTTTGTTGTTATACTTTGTCAGGGTAATCATGCAGGCCATATAGAACTCCACCGAAAGGGGGAGTAAGAGGGATTTAAGTGCTAAGAAAAGTTTTACTTAACACAACCTACTTACCATGGGTCCCAGACCGTGTGTCTTGTTGTTATACTTTGTCATGGTAATCATGCAGGCCATATAGACCTCCACCAATAGGAGGAGTTACAGGGCTGAAAGTGCTAAGAATAGTACTACTTAACACAACCTAGTTACCATGGGTCCCAGACCGCATGTTTAATTATTATACTTTGTCAGGGTAATTATATATCTAACAAATCTATCTATTTATCTTCTATCGATTCTATCTAACTATCAATCTATGTATATCTATCCTATCTATCTATCTTGTGTCCGGACTGTTTTGAGACAGCCACTTGTGTTTTTGACAAATTTGAAGTAGGAGGACAGACCAATCATCTTCTTCCATCTCCCGGTTCCAAAAATGCAGGCCATATAGACCTCCCCCGATAGGGGGAGTAACAGGTTGTAGTAAACTGCTAAGAATAGTACTACTTAACACACCACGGGTCACAGACCGCATGTCTTATTGTTATACTCTGTCAGGGAAATTATATATCTTTCAAATCTATCTATTTATCTATCAAATCGATCTAACTATCAAAGGTATCTATCAAATGTATATTGCATCTATTGATCAATGTAATTCGTATCTATAGAATGTATATTACATATTTTGGTTGATGTAATTCGTATCTATCAAATGTATATTGCATCTTTGGATCGATAACATTCGTATCTATCAAATGGATATTGCATCTATTGATCGATGTAATTCGTATCTATCAAATGTATATTGCATCTATTGATCTATGTAATTTGTATCGATCATATGTATATTGCATCGATTGAGCTATGTAATCTATGTATCTATCTATCAAATCTATCTATCTCGTGGTTGTGCAAATGGACTGTTTGCGGTTGTTTGCAGTGCGTTAAACTTGGAGTTTGCTCTGTCACTGTGAAGCGGCCGTAACCCTTACACTACCTGATAGATACGACATCATAACTGATGTTTTAAAGGACGTTATTGCAAACAATTTGGGAATGTTAGGTTATTTAGGCTCTTTATGGGTTAAAAGCAGACTCTGCATCAACTATGTAATTTTCCATGGGAGTTTTGACATGGATCCCCCTCCAGCATGCCACAGTCCAGGTGTTAGTCCCCTTGAAACAACTTTTCCATCACTATTGTGGCCAGAAAGAGTCCTTGTAGGATTTAAAGTTCGCCTGCCTATTGAAGTCAATGGCGGTTCGCGAACAATACCGGAAGTTGGAGTCCGCCGTTCGTGAACCTAAATTTTTAAGTTCGCGACATCACTAATAAGGAATAATATACTTGTACTAATATTGCAAGAGCTAATAAACATTAGGGTTAATTCAGTATAGTGACTGCTAAATTAATGAGCTTGCGTCATGGTGGTGACCAAACATATGTGTTGATACACCTGAAAATGTTAATCAATTTAATCAGAGCAAGTCATTTTGTTTAGAGAGTTTGAACCCTTGTATGATACTTTACTATTTGCAGGCATATGAGTTTGAATACATGAAGGTACTCTGATGAGCTGTTGTGTTACCCTCTGTCAGAACAGGTAAAATTATCATGTATCCAGCATACATCCAGTGGTTAATATCATCTCTATCAATATAGGTACAATTAGTATATATCGAGTTATGGCTACCGTCAGCAAGTAAATTATAAGTTAAATCCGCTATTGATACAAATCTGATATGCACACTGCAAGTTTAATAGCTGAACAGCCTTACAATTGCTAAGTCAGCCCTCTACCATTATGACAAATAAGTAGACTGCACCAGCGGAATTAACCTAAGGCAAACTAAAACACAGGAGCTCCAGGACTCCTCACCAGTACCCTAACAACCCTGACATGTTTCGCCTGAATGGCTTTCTCAAAGGGAATTACAGCAGATGTTGAATCCCTTTATACTTGCATCAAACATGATCTAGGAATGCAAGCAGTACAGTGGTTCCTAACAATGGGGTCAGAGGAAGATCCAGCTCATGATGATTTTATCCTATAACTGCTAAACTTTGTACTTAAGCATAATTTTTTCACCTTTAATAATTGCTTTTACTTGCAAACAAGAGGTACCGCAATGGGGACAGCATGCACCCCCACTTATTCCAACCTTTTTCTAGGTTGGTGGGAGCGCAAATATGTATTCTCAGATGCCAATTCAAAATCTATGGACCGTATTCCTCTATGGATACGCTATATTGATGATGTGCTGTTCCTATGGGAAGGGACTAAACTTGAACTGGATGAATTTCTTATTCAATTGAATTGCAACAATTTGAACATCAAACTGACTTATGAAGCGAATCAACACTCAATAAACTTCTTGGACCTCAATATCAGCAAAAACAATGAAGGGGGCTTTCTACAGATGTCTACAGAAAACCGACAGCTACTAACAGTATGCTCCATAGCTCCAGTGCACATGCTCCTAATACCATCAAAGCCTTACCCATAGGTGAATTCCTAAGGATGAAAAGAAACTGTTCCTCAGATCACAACTACTCACAAAGAGCGAAAGAATTAACAGAAAAACTGTCAGCAAGGGGCTACAGTAAAACAGTTATTTAAAGAGCTGAACACAGAACAAGATCTAGTAATCAACAAGAATTATTAAAGAAACAACATAAGTCATATAAAGAACAAATACGCTTTATCACCACTTATAGTCCAGCAAGATTACACATCTCCAAAATCCTACAGGATAATTGGTACATTTTGAAGTCAGACCCTTTATTGGCAAACATATTGGGAGACAAATTACAGACTGGGTATAGAAGAACACGTAATTTAAAGGATTTATTAAGTACCAGCCATTTAGAAGGCCCTAAAACAATAAGTGCATTTTCACAAATGTCAAAAAATCTACGTTGGCATGACGAACAGAAAAATATGCATACGTTTACAAGAACATCTGAGAAACATTAAAAGTGCGTCAAATGACCTCAAAGCAGGTAAACAACTTACCTCTGTGACCCGTCACTTTTACAACAAACACAATTCAAAACAATGTGATGTTAAATGCTTTAGCTTTCAGAAAGTTAAGTTACGGATAAGAGGAGGCGAATTAGAAAAAACCTTACTGAAAGTAGAAAGTAGATGGATTTTCATGCTCAATACAGTCTATCCCCATGGATTAAATGAACAAAATAATTTCACTCATTTTCTTTAAAATGTAGCTATTTTATTTAAACAGATTCTTATTAGGCATGAGACTTTGCCAGTTTGATAAATACTTAAACAGAATCTAACTGTTATTTCTAATAGAGCCACAAATCTTTAATTTCGGAGTGCTTAACACTCCCAGTCTTCTCACTTTTAATCTTACACTGGTGCAATAAATAACACACAAATAATATTCTTTCACTATAAGTATGTTAAGAAGTAGCCCATTGTAGGTTATTAGTTACCACTTTATAAAAAAGCGCTCCAAAACAGTATCACACAATTTTGTTGTTTTGCACATTCAATTCCCTCATAAATTTCTTCTATATAAATTTCTTGTTATCCCATATGGATCTACAAAATGTATGCCAAGATCTGAAGATACCGCACACAGTTCAATTACACAGTTCTTCACACACTCCCATATATACAACATTTTTTTGCACTTGTAATTGTGTAGTTCATTTTTCATTATTCACAATCTATAGGATTTTCGCACACTTTACACTTTTATTTCTTCATTTATTATTTATTCTAAGATGACATTTACTCTGGGATTTCAATATACAGAGGAAACATACTTGCATATAATCCCTAAGACTGCTGTTTAAAGCGACTGTCTACACCAGAATTTTTATTGTTTTAAAAGATAGATAATCCCTTTATTACCCATTCCCTAGTTTTGCATAACTAACACATTTATAATAATATACTTTTAACCTCTGTGATTACCTTGTATCTAAGCCTCTGCAAACTGCCCCTTTTTTCAGTTCTTTTGAAAGACTTACAGTCTAGCCAATCAGTGCCTGCTCCCAGATAACTTCTCGTGCACGAGCACAGTGTTATCTATATGAAATACATGAACTAACACCCTCTAGTGATAAAAAACTGTTAAAATGCAATCTGAAAGAGGTGGGCTTCAAGGTCTAAGAAATTAGCATATGAACCTCCTAGGTTAAGCTTTCAACTAAGAATACCAAGAGAACAAAGCAAAATTGGTGATAAAAGTAAATTGGAAAATTGTTTAAAATGTCATGCTCTATTTGAATCATGAAAGTTTATTTTGGCCTAGACTGTCTCTTTAAGTGTTGATAATATATATTTCCCAAATAATAATTTCCCAAATAATATACATCACACGTTTTTTGAACATCTACATACATCTTTTTTTGTAGATTTATTTGAAATTTCTAGTTACAGTATTTGCCCTTTTTTTTTTTTATTGAGGTGAATTAAGGCTTACATCTCCAGAAAAGCAATAAACTGAGCATACATTGGGTATTTCCCCCTTTTTTTTTTATTGAGGTGAATTAAGGCTTACATCTCCAGAAAAGTAATAAACTGAGCATACATTGGGGTTACAATGGTACAGAACAATATTCAAACATAACAAGTTTAACTTATATTATTTGAGTATAGAACAGAGAATGTAATTAGCCTTTAAAATTGGAAGCCCTCTAATTATCTCTTGAGGCCACTCTTGGACCTACAATGATTCCTAAATGAACCAAGCTACAGAGGGTTAAAATGAACATTAAGAGACTACTCTTGAGTCTCCAGGAACACCTCATTTTTCATACAAATTGAACAAAGAAAGAAAATATGGTAATTCACAAGAAATAATGGTACCTATATGTCAAATTATAAGTAGGGCTCTATCTGCAATACAACAAGAAAACAACTGTATAAGGCTTAATACTTAATATATAATATATGAAGGAGCTGCGCTCAAGTTAGTGAGTATATCTATATAGAGTATAAATGCTTATATATAGGGGAGAGTTGTATGGATCCTGTAAATATGCCACAGCAGATTATCGACTATAGGTGAAACAGTAGCCACAATCCTGAACCATTTAGAAGGAGAAATGGGTCCCTTTTTTTCTTTTTAATACGATATATTTGTGGTTGCAAAGTTTGGCCCAGGATCGCAACAATATAGCTATTTAAATTTTGTCCATAACACTATGAATCATAAATCCAAGTCAGAACTGTATACGTACCCGGATGGTTGAGATACCATCTAGATTGGCTGCCTGGATATGATGCAACCTAGAGGGCGTATCCAAACTTGCTACAAAAAGCCATCACTGACGTGGCACACGTAATTCCCTTTGAGAAAGCCATTCAGGCGAAACATGTCAGGGTTGTTAGGGTACTGGTGAGGATTCCTGGAGCTCCTGTGTTTTAGTTTGCCTTATGTTAATTCCGCCGATGCAGTCTACTTATTTGTCATAATGGTAGAGGGCTGACTTAGCAATTGTAAGGCTGTTCAGCTGTTAAACTTGCAGTGTGCATATCAGATTTGTATCAATAGCGGATTTAACTTATAATTTACTTGCTGATGGTAGCCATCACTCGATATATACTAATTGTACCTATATTGATAGAGATAATATTAACCACTGGATGTATGCTGGATACATAATAATTGTTCCTGTTCTAACAGAGGGTAACACTGCGGTTAAGCCACTTGTGACATTAGAACCCGACAGCTCATCAGAGTACCTTCATGTATTCAAACTCATATGCCTGCAAATAGTACATACAAAGGGCTCAAACTCTCTAAATAAAATAAAATTCTCAGGTGTATCAACACATATGTTTGGTCACCACCACGATGCAAGCTCATTAATCCAGCAGTCACTATACTGAATTAACCCTAATGTTCATTAGCTCTTGCAATATTAGTACAAGTATATTATTCCTTATACGCTGACTTCACTTGTTGTTACAGTGGTGGTATTTACCACTCAACATATGCTAACTTTACCGGTACAAACAAAGGGTAATATTTTGGTTAAACAACTGGTGATAATTTAACTTGATAGTTTATCAGAAATTTCTGTATTTACTTTAACTCATATGATCTTATATACTTAATTATCACATAAGGGCTTAATCCATTTAAACACAGTGTCTTGCTTAGAGCAACCTACCATAACACCCTTAGGTGTACCAATAGATCTAACAGGTCACCTCTAGGGTGTCAGCTGATTTATTGAGAAACCGCTATATAGAATTAACCCCTGTGAATTCTGCATTAGTCCACCACAGAGGTACTGTGGGCAGTTACTAACAGTTTTTTGTCTACATGACTTGAGCTCTTCACGATGCAAGTTCATTACACAATTTTGTAATCCATGAGCATGCTACAAGTAATTAATAGGTTCAATTTGTATGTGGTAGGTCTTTGACAACTACACGATGCAATACCGTCAATAAGTATCTACTATATATTATTACTATTTGATAAGAGCACACTACAAATATTTATACTACTCTCCATGCTCATTATACTCCATGCATCCACGGAATTGACCTAAGAGTGATTTTATTTATTCTTTCCTATTTTAACTTTTGTATTTTGTGTCTAATAAAAGTTATGTTTTAATCAACACAATCCCTCAGCAATGCATCTTGCTGTCAATTCCACCAGATAGGAAAAATGTAATTAATAAGTGCATGGTGTAATAGCAGTAACAAATACTGAACAATTAACCCTTTGAGTGCTGTACATGTAGTCTTTTTAAAAGAATAGGTTTTTGGACCTATCTTTAATCCTTCTTGCAAAGTGTAAATGATGATGGCACATAGTAACTGATATAGGGAACAGGCTGACATGATGGTATAGATATAGTCAGCTTAATTCAGCCAAGGAAAGGTCCAGTGTCCATTTTTGATGTTAATGCCTTTAGGAGATACTGTGCCAAGAGTGTAGATCCATATTGTCTCCAATTGTATTAACATTCTTGTACGGTCACCATCCCTCTTTTGTGGGGGGATGTGGTCAATAATCATACTGCGTAAACTGGATAGGTTGTGTTTGTGTGTCACAAAGTGGCATGCCACCGGAAGTTCAGACTTGCCACTCTGCAATGCCTCTCTAATCGAGAATTTGTGATTGGCCATTCTATCTTTGAAAGAAGTGATGGTTTTCCCAACATAAAATAGGGAGCAGGGACATATAAGGATGCAAATGACCTATTTGCTGCTACATGTCAATCTGTGTCTAATGGTATAGCGTTTAGTTTTGTGGGGATGTCGAAAAGAGTCCCCCACTTGCATGCTGTTGCACGTAATGCAATCTCCGCAGCTAAAGCAACCCATCTCAGAGCACCAGACTAGGTACTTCCCTATTCTCTAAACCAACAGATCGGAACTCCATGTTATTAGCTTCGAGTTTTCATCACAAACATCAAAAAATGGGCGTTAAATCCTCTCAGCTTACATGGGTCGTCCGTAATAATTCCGAACCAGAACTGCTTACTACTCAATTAGACAAGATGTGCACTAAATTGGCCAAAAGAGGACATGACAAAAAAGACATTCTGACTGCCAGACACAACCTAGAAAATTGTACCCAATCTATGTTGCTTTCTACTTCAAACAAATATCCCGAGGTAGCTGACCAGCTTAACTTTGTTACTACTTTTTCTCCTAAGCATCAGATCATAAAGGAATCAATACAAAGCAGATGGGATATATTGGGAACTGACAAAAATCTTACTAATTGGAGACATAAACCAGCTAGAGTTGTATATCACAGAGCAAGGAACATTAGAGATATGCTGGTCAAAACTGACAACAAACAAAGTTACCAACAGGAAACATGGCTGAAATCAAATAAGATGGGTTGCTTTAGCTGTGGAGATTGCATTACGTGTAACAGCATGCATGTGGGGGACTCTTTTTGCCTTCCCACAAAACTAAACGCTATACCATTAGTTACCTGCTCCCTATTTTATGTTGGGAAAACCATCACTTCTTTCAAAGATAGAATGGCCAATCACAGATTCTCAATTAGAGAGGCATTGAAGAGTGGCAAGTCTGACCTTCCTGTGGCACGCCACTTTGTGACACACAAACACAACCTATCCAGTTTACGCAGTATGATTATTGACAACATCCCCCAACAAAAGAGGGGTTGTGACTGTGCAAGAATGTTACTGCAATTGGAGACAAGATGGATCTACACTCTTGCCACAGTATCTACTAAAGTCCTTAACATCAAAATGGACTTTGGACTTTTCCTTGGCTGAATTAAGCTGACTATATCTATACCATCATGTCAGCCTGTTCCCTATATCTGTTACTATGTGCCATCATCATTTACACTTACCTGTTCTGACTACAGTGTTTACCTATGTGTGTATTCAAATACCAATGGATGGTATTTGCTGTTTTTGTTTTCCCTGAACAGTTATTGCAACCGTCCCATATATTGTTCTTCAAGCACTCAGACGATCCTGACATCAATGGGACATGGAGGAACATATCTGGGTGATTGAGGTCTGAGGTTTGGTACCACCAATGATGCGTGGGGCATGAAGTTGGAGCAAGCTCTCCTAGAGGCATTTTTTGTGTTTATGACCATGCGTTAGGTACCCCCTCTACCCTCAACATCTGATGCTATAGACGCAACATATAATATATATGTACTCTTTGGATGACGTCCAAAATACAGGTGGATACCGAGACTCGTCAAGGAATATATAATCCTCTATGCGTGATGAACTTCAATTTCCTGTCAAGTTTCTACTACAGAATCATCCGCTTATTGTGGAACATGAATCTACGCATATTTGCCTTTAAGCAACAGTGTTGTAACTATTCATGGATTGATATCAGTATGTTTCGGCATATGAATGACACTCCAGCTACACACGCCTTCTTTGACGTCACCATCACACCGCGTCATTGGCTATGCTAATTAGCCATGCGGTCTACTACATGAACAGCGATGGATAACAATAGAGCTTACAGGTTGGTTGACTGAAACGTGCATTGTAGTTATTTGACGTTAATATGAAAACAGAAGTTAATTTAAAGGTACAGTCTAGTCCAGAAAGTTTTAGAAAAAAAAAGATAATCCATTTTTTACCCATTCACCAGTTTTGCATAACCAACACTGTTATATTTTTCCCAAAAGAGCTTTATTTAAGAAGAAAGTAAGGTTTTACATACATCTCACTTGCAATTTCAGGTTTACAAGGTGACCTGATTACATAATTTTTTAACATATGACAACGTAAATTGTTGTTGGGTACCTGTGCAAATTCAAGTCTCTTGGTAGCAAACACGGCCTTCCGACCGCAGCAATATTACTGAGTAAGTTCTACATCGATGTATGCAAAGTGGAGCACCCTTTTGATGGCTCTACATTTTCCAATTTTCCCGTTTTTCCTGTTGCATTCTTGTTACAAACTGCTATTTGTAACTGGCCCTTTAAATGAAAAATTGCCCTGCTTCCCTGGATTTTGGAGAAGCCTATTTGCCAGCCTCCTTCCACATGACTATGGCCCCTGGAAGATTGTGCCCCTGAGGACATATTGACTTTTGTTGGGTGTGTGTGGCCCTTTAAGAACCATCTGGGGACATATTGTGACTTTGATGAACAATGCCCCTTTAAGACTATGTCCCCAGACCTGTGAAATGACTTGTCCCTGGCTTTCTCCCACTTGGTTCAGTTTCATTGTGTGCCATTAAGAGTTAAATTTTGTTCAGCTTCAAGAAACCTATTCTAAATACAAGTCTGCTGGGATTAGCTCTAATTAGGTTTAGTGATCAACTTTCCCATTGTCTAATCAGACTAGTATTGATAAGGTGGACTGCATTGTTTTATTGTGTGTAATGTTATCTGCTGTTGTGGCCTGTCAAAGGGAGTGTCTCTATCTAATATCAAATGTGTGATGGGGGATTTTATGCCTCCCCCTGAGAGTGTCCTGTTTGCATGTAACCTCAATAAAAAGCAGGCTGTGTGCTCCAGCACATCAGACCTATGTTGACCCTCTAACTTGAAGCTTTGACTCATGTTTGTAGGATACAGCTTATAATCACTACAGGGATTGCTATGTTTTTCATACTCCCTTAGCTACAGGGATTGCTACAGAAGGAAGAGGTTCGCCTACTGGAGCCTAGTCGTAGGTCCAGGGCGCAGAGCAGACGGCGAGATACCAGCCCAGCAGCGGTGGTTCATATAGTCTGCATTACTGATGGTGGCTACGCAGCAGTTATAGTGTCCACGGTGCTGCTGCTCCTTTGGTGAGCGCTAGGAGCATCCTTTTCTACGGTCCAACTTCCAGCCAGCCTGGAGGCAACCGTAACATTTGGCGGCAGCGGTGGGATTGGCGTCCTAGCGCAAGGAGCAGCACCACAACAGCACTGGTATCGTAGGAGAGTAATTGAGGGCAACGCTAGCCACTGCGCAGCGTCCCTACCTACAGCAGCATGGAGCTGACAAGATACTGGTCAGAACCATGTGAAGAGCACCTCAACCGGATCCGTCGCTATGAGGGCGCGGATTTCGTTCCAGAGGTAAAGAGGCGGCTAGTCCGATATGGTCCAGACCCTGCGCAGGAGGTAGTCAGTCGCATCATCCGTGAATTGGATACGGAGAACAAAGCGGCACGAGCCTTTGAGTGCCAACTGTGGAGTTTGAGGGTATGGACACCTGGTCTCTCTCCCCAGCCGCAGCATGTTCCACAGGGAGAGGAGAGCAGCGACCTCCCTCCCCAGCGGCAGTATACTGTGCAGAGGGAAGAGACAACCGGTCTCCTTCCCCAACCCCAACCAGAGATACCAGAGGCAGCAGGCCTCATAGACTGGTCCTGGGAGGACCCCCAGCAGGCAGGTGGAGATGGGACCGCAGTCTCTCTACCGGCCCTACAGGGATGCTGGGCAGGCGGCCCAGATCCCCAGCGACAGACCCAGCTACAGGGAGGGGAGAGCATTGACCTCCCTCCCCAGCAGGAGTGTGCCTTCCAGGGAGAGGAGACAACCGGTCTCTCTCCCCAGCCGCAGCATGTTCCACAGGAAGAGGAGAGCATCGACCTCCCTTCCCAACGGCCGCCGGAGTATCAGGAGGAGGAGGTAAGCCAATCTCCCTCTCCCCAGCTAACTCCTAACTTGGGCCCAGGGTTAACAGTGGAGATGTTAACCCCCACTGACCCCCACGTTCCCTTTGCCACCGGGCAGGACTATGCCCCAATTCCCCCAGCAGAAGAGCTGGCATCAGGACAGAGCGCTGCTGGCCTCTGCCCTACAGACCCCCTTGTTACAGGACTGGCCTGCAAACCCCTCACCCCAGCAGAAGCGCTGGCACCAGGGCAGAGTGCCGCTGGCCTCTGCCCCCCAAGTACCATCAGCTATTTGCCCAGCTGCGCCAGGAAGGCAGAGGATGCTACACTTTCATCCTATAACCTGGAACCTACAGGCCAGTGCTACTTGTTGTGGGGGGGCTGCTTTGCTGCTAGTGTTTATTTGTGGGTGGGTTGCGAGACTAACTTAGGCACTGACCGACAGAAGGTCAGGTGCCTTGTTAGTCTCCCTCCAAAAGGGGAGATATGTTACAAACTGCTATTTGTAACTGGCCCTTTAAATGAAAAATTGCCCTGCTTCCCTGGATTTTGGAGAAGCCTATTTGCCAGCCTCCTTCCACATGACTATGGCCCCTGGAAGATTGTGCCCCTGAGGACATATTGACTTTTGTTGGGTGTGTGTGGCCCTTTAAGAACCATCTGGGGACATATTGTGACTTTGATGAACAATGCCCCTTTAAGACTATGTCCCCAGACCTGTGAAATGACTTGTCCCTGGCTTTCTCCCACTTGGTTCAGTTTCATTGTGTGCCATTAAGAGTTAAATTTTGTTCAGCTTCAAGAAACCTATTCTAAATACAAGTCTGCTGGGATTAGCTCTAATTAGGTTTAGTGATCAACTTTCCCATTGTCTAATCAGACTAGTATTGATAAGGTGGACTGCATTGTTTTATTGTGTGTAATGTTATCTGCTGTTGTGGCCTGTCAAAGGGAGTGTCTCTATCTAATATCAAATGTGTGATGGGGGATTTTATGCCTCCCCCTGAGAGTGTCCTGTTTGCATGTAACCTCAATAAAAAGCAGGCTGTGTGCTCCAGCACATCAGACCTATGTTGACCCTCTAACTTGAAGCTTTGACTCATGTTTGTAGGATACAGCTTATAATCACTACAGGGATTGCTATGTTTTTCATACTCCCTTAGCTACAGGGATTGCTACAGAAGGAAGAGGTTCGCCTACTGGAGCCTAGTCGTAGGTCCAGGGCGCAGAGCAGACGGCGAGATACCAGCCCAGCAGCGGTGGTTCATATAGTCTGCATTACTGATGGTGGCTACGCAGCAGTTATAGTGTCCACGGTGCTGCTGCTCCTTTGGTGAGCGCTAGGAGCATCCTTTTCTACGGTCCAACTTCCAGCCAGCCTGGAGGCAACCGTAACATTTGGCGGCAGCGGTGGGATTGGCGTCCTAGCGCAAGGAGCAGCACCACAACAGCACTGGTATCGTAGGAGAGTAATTGAGGGCAACGCTAGCCACTGCGCAGCGTCCCTACCTACAGCAGCATGGAGCTGACAAGATACTGGTCAGAACCATGTGAAGAGCACCTCAACCGGATCCGTCGCTATGAGGGTGCGGATTTCGTTCCAGAGGTAAAGAGGCGGCTAGTCCGATATGGTCCAGACCCTGCGCAGGAGGTAGTCAGTCGCATCATCCGGGAATTGGATACGGAGAACAAAGCGGCACGAGCCTTTGAGTGCCAACTGTGGAGTTTGAGGGTATGGACACCTGGTCTCTCTCCCCAGCCGCAGCATGTTCCACAGGGAGAGGAGAGCAGCGACCTCCCTCCCCAGCGGCAGTATACTGTGCAGAGGGAAGAGACAACCGGTCTCCTTCCCCAACCCCAACCAGAGATACCAGAGGCAGCAGGCCTCATAGACTGGTCCTGGGAGGACCCCCAGCAGGCAGGTGGAGATGGGACCGCAGTCTCTCTACCGGCCCTACAGGGATGCTGGGCAGGCGGCCCAGATCCCCAGCGACAGACCCAGCTACAGGGAGGGGAGAGCATTGACCTCCCTCCCCAGCAGGAGTGTGCCTTCCAGGGAGAGGAGACAACCGGTCTCTCTCCCCAGCCGCAGCATGTTCCACAGGAAGAGGAGAGCATCGACCTCCCTTCCCAACGGCCGCCGGAGTATCAGGAGGAGGAGGTAAGCCAATCTCCCTCTCCCCAGCTAACTCCTAACTTGGGCCCAGGGTTAACAGTGGAGATGTTAACCCCCACTGACCCCCACGTTCCCTTTGCCACCGGGCAGGACTATGCCCCAATTCCCCCAGCAGAAGAGCTGGCATCAGGACAGAGCGCTGCTGGCCTCTGCCCTACAGACCCCCTTGTTACAGGACTGGCCTGCAAACCCCTCACCCCAGCAGAAGCGCTGGCACCAGGGCAGAGTGCCGCTGGCCTCTGCCCCCCAAGTACCATCAGCTATTTGCCCAGCTGCGCCAGGAAGGCAGAGGATGCTACACTTTCATCCTATAACCTGGAACCTACAGGCCAGTGCTACTTGTTGTGGGGGGGCTGCTTTGCTGCTAGTGTTTATTTGTGGGTGGGTTGCGAGACTAACTTAGGCACTGACCGACAGAAGGTCAGGTGCCTTGTTAGTCTCCCTCCAAAAGGGGAGATATGTTACAAACTGCTATTTGTAACTGGCCCTTTAAATGAAAAATTGCCCTGCTTCCCTGGATTTTGGAGAAGCCTATTTGCCAGCCTCCTTCCACATGACTATGGCCCCTGGAAGATTGTGCCCCTGAGGACATTCTGACTTTTGTTGGGTGTGTGTGGCCCTTTAAGAACCATCTGGGGACATATTGTGACTTTGATGAACAATGCCCCTTTAAGACTATGTCCCCAGACCTGTGAAATGACTTGTCCCTGGCTTTCTCCCACTTGGTTCAGTTTCATTGTGTGCCATTAAGAGTTAAATTTTGTTCAGCTTCAAGAAACCTATTCTAAATACAAGTCTGCTGGGATTAGCTCTAATTAGGTTTAGTGATCAACTTTCCCATTGTCTAATCAGACTAGTATTGATAAGGTGGACTGCATTGTTTTATTGTGTGTAATGTTATCTGCTGTTGTGGCCTGTCAAAGGGAGTGTCTCTATCTAATATCAAATGTGTGATGGGGGATTTTATGCCTCCCCCTGAGAGTGTCCTGTTTGCATGTAACCTCAATAAAAAGCAGGCTGTGTGCTCCAGCACATGAGACCTATTTTTGACCCTCTAACTTGAAGCTTTGACTCATGTTTGTAGGATACAGCTTATAATCACTACAGGGATTGCTATGTTTTTCATACTCCCTTAGCTACAGGGATTGCTACAGAAGGAAGAGGTTCGCCTACTGGAGCCTAGTCGTAGGTCCAGGGCGCAGAGCAGACGGCGAGATACCAGCCCAGCAGCGGTGGTTCATATAGTCTGCATTACTGATGGTGGCTACGCAGCAGTTATAGTGTCCACGGTGCTGCTGCTCCTTTGGTGAGCGCTAGGAGCATCCTTTTCTACGGTCCAACTTCCAGCCAGCCTGGAGGCAACCGTAACAATTCTATTAATACATTTTTTACCTCTGTGACTGCTTTGTATCTAAGCCTTTGTAAACTGCCCCCTATCTCAGTGCTTTTGACAGATTTGCGCATTGTGAGCACATTGTTATCTATATTGCACATATGAATTAGCACTGTGTAGCTGTGAAAAAACTGTCAAATATAATAAGATAAGAGGCGGCCTTCAAGGGCTTAGAAAATAGCATATGAGCCTACCTAGCTTTAGTTTTCAACAAATAATACCAAGAGGACAAAGCAAATTTAATGATAAAAGTAAATTGGAAATTTGTTTAAAATTACATACTCTACCTGAATCATTTAAGTTTGACTTTCTTATCTCTTTAAAGAGTTAACACCCTGTGCACCTCACTCTGTTAGTGAAGGGGTTAAAATATGAGCACGGAGAGCTTTCTGTGCTAGTGAAGGGGTTAATACAAAGTGCAGCTCTCTCAGTACTAGTGAAAGTGCTAATATATATTGTGTAGCTTTATGTATATAGTGTAGCTGTAATGTACTATAGTGATGTCCGGTTCATGAACGAATCGTTCTTTTGAACCGGATCTTTTCACTGAACTGTATGAATCAGTACATCAGACTGAACTGATTTGTTTGAAACAGTTCAGTTCCTGAGTCATCAGCAGCACTCTGGTAATACGATCCTAGAGTGAGTTCTGCTCTGCTAACTCCTCCTTTAATGAATCACACAGCAGAATCTCACTCTAGGATCATATTACCAGTGTTGTTGAATCAGTGAACTGTTAGCTAACTCGTATGCAATGAATCAGTCTGTTAACAGTTCACTGATTCAAAAGAAGTGAACTGTTAGCAAACGACTCAGTGTACTGTTAACAGACAGATTCATTGCATACGAGTTAACTAACAGTACACTGATTCAAATATCAGGTCACACTCACAGCAGTTCTCAACAGACCCCTGCATTTACATTAACCCATTCAGCATCCCATGTTTGTGTATATATAAAATTTGTTGTTCTTCCTCTATATCTAAGCTAACTTTTACTTAGCAGCAGCTACAAATTATATATATATATATATATATATATATATATATATATATATATATATATATATATATATATATATATATATATATATACACACACAAACATGGGATGCTGAATGGGTTAATGTAATTGCAGGGGTCTGTTGAGAACCGCTGCGAGTGTGACCTGTTATTTGAATCAGTGTACTGTTATCTAAATGATTCATTAGAGTTACAGTACACTGAGTCATTTACATACAGCACTGCAGGAAACGAATCTGCGGCTCTACAGTTCACCTACTGAACATGAGGTAGAGCCTCTACCTCATGTTCAGTAGGTGAACTGGTGAATCGGTTCATGAACCGGTTCAGTTAATCGAACCGTCCGAAATGAACCGATTCACCCAAAAGAACCGAACTGCACATCACTAATGTACTAGTAGAGGATATGACAGTGACAATGGGCTCCAAAGTAGTCTAGCTGCAGACTGGAGCTCCACTCTAGACAGGAAACATGTGACCTCCACTGACTCTAGACAGGAAACATGTGACCTCCTCTCAAAGCTTTTTTTTTTTTTTAATCAACTTTAATGTAACAAACAACCTATAGACAATCATTCTGAAAATGAAACATTTTGCAGCTTTCTTGTTCTTAAAGTGTCATTAAACATTAAAAATAATGTTATATAATTCTGCACATAGTGCAGAATTATATAATATTATATTAGCGCAAACGTTTTAAAACAAAATTTCCCCTTTGAATTTTTTAAAAAAACTGCTGTTTTACAGACCCGCTCTCTGAGATCTTCTGAGCGGGTCTGTTTTTTTCAAACAGCGCATCGGGCCAGCTGTATAGTCACAGCCCAGCCCGACCGCGCCATAGCACTAGTAAATGCAGCTCGCTCCTGCTATCTGACAGAGCAGGAGCGAGCTGCACTTACTGCTAACCACTGTGACTGTCATTTATAAAGTAACCACTGTGACTGTCATTTATAAAGTAACAATAACCACTGTGACTGTCATTTATAAGGTAACCACTGTGACTGTCATTTATAAAGTAACAATAACCACTGTGACTGTCATTTATAAGGTAACCACTGTGACTGTCATTTATAAGGTAACCACTGTGACTGTCACTTATAAGGTAACCACTGTGACTGTCATTTATAAGGTAACCACTGTGATTAGGGTTGCCACCTCAGCCATGTTTTCCTGGATACTTATGAGTTACACATGCTGCAGGGTGTGCAGGGAGGAACATGTATTGTATTTCTGGACAGCTCTATTCATATTCCTCCCCGCACACCCTGCAGCATGTGTAACTTATAAGTGTTCTGTATTTTAAGGGACGGGTGGCAACCCTAACTGTGATTGTCATTTATAAGGTAACTACTGTGACTGTCACTTATAAGGTAACCACTATGACTGTCATTTATAAGGTAACCACTGTGATTGTCATTTATAAGGTAACCACTGTGACTGTCACTTATAAGGTAACCACTGTGACTGTCATTTATAAGGTAACCACTGTGATTGTCATTTATAAGGTAACCACTGTGACTGTCACTTATAAGGTAACCACTGTGACTGTCATTTATAAGGTAACCACTGTGATTGTCATTTATAAGGTAACTACTGTGACTGTCACTTATAAGGTAACCACTGTGACTGTCATTTATAAGGTAACCACTGTGACTGTCACTTATAAGGTAACCACTGTGACTGTCATTTATAAGGTAACCACTGTGACTGTCACTTATAAGGTAACCACTGTGACTGTCATTTATAAGGTAATAATCACTGTGAATGAACATTAAGAACAAGAAAGCTGCAAAATGTACAAATCTGAAGTTGGATTCTTATTCAGTCAGCTTCTTTTTCTGCAACTGATTACAATTTGCAAAATAAAGATATCTAGCATTATTTTTTATTTATGAGCCCCTTTAAAGCACAGACATGTTCTTAGCCTGGCCCAATGCTTTTTATGACAAACAAACAGGTGCCTGTAAAGATCTCCTGTTATAGAATGCACAGAACTCATTAAGGCACCATTGTTCAACTTCAAGAACTTTTTATTAACTGAAGATAAAACACCCATTTCACTGTTATACCTCATGCTTGTCCCTAGTGTTAGAATATATGAACTGCAACAAATATAAACAGCAACAACTGGAACAAACCATTATGATATATTCATTACATCTCCCTTCTTAAAAATAAAAAAAAATAAAACAATATATATTAGATATAAAGGAATATACATTAAAAAAAAAAACAAAAAAAAAAAACACAAGCACAAAAACAAACAAACAAACAAAGCACACAGTTATGTAGTGTCATAATCTTCCAAATACTTTGGCTTGATTCTCCGTCCATATCTTGAGAATCTACTGGGTTGCTCAACTTGTGCTGTTTCTGTTGTGCTAGGAAGAATCACATTGGAGCTGCGATCAGAGAGTTCTGCGGTTGGTGTTGTACTCAGTAATTGTCCCTCCTGTATGTCCACATGTGAAGCATCAGTTGAGCTTAGAGTCTCATTTATATCACTATGTAACATCCTTGATGGTCCATGAAGCACTGCATCTGGAATATTTGTAACTCCTGTATTTGTACCTCTGTTATGACGCAGATGTACTCTGTTGCGCCGGTAATCTTTGCCATTCTCAGTGCGGACAATGTATGAGTGTGGTGCACTTGTTACTTTGGTTACCACTGCAGGTTTCCACCTTCCTTCTAAATTTTGCATCCTTACCCTATCGCCAAGCTCACAAGGTTTTAGAAATTTAGACCCACGATCATAGTACTGTTTCTGTCTGTTTTTTAATGTTTCCACTCGCTGTTTAACCATTTCAGGATTCTGTACTTTGGAGGCAAGTTGTGTAGGTGTTGAAGGCAAAACTGATTTCAAACGTCTACTCATTAGTAATTGTGAAGGTGATGCAATTCCATCTATTGGGGTGTTACGGTAGTTTAGAATACACAGGTATGGATCTTGATTAGTTTGGGCTGCTTTTTCCAAAATGTTCTTTGCAATTTGTACATATTTTTCAGCTAAGCCATTTGACTGTGGGTAATGTGGGCTGGACAATGTGTGTTTGAAACCCCATTCTTTTGCAAAGTTTGCGAATTCCATTGAGGAGTACTGAGGACCATTATCTGATATTAACTCATCACATATGCCATGTCTTGCCAAGACAGATTTAATGACATTTATCACTGCACTAGACTTAGTGTCTCTTAGTTGAACTATTTCAAAGTAACGACTGTAGTAGTCTACCATTATAATATAGTTGTTATGGTTCCATGTAAATAGGTCTGTTACGGTTGCCTCCAGGCTGGCTGGAAGTTGGACCGTAGAAAAGGATGCTCCTAGCGCTCACCAAAGGAGCAGCAGCACCGTGGACACTATAACTGCTGCGTAGCCACCATAAGTAATGCAGACTCTATGAACCACCGCTGCTGGGCTGGTATCTCGCCGTCTGCTCTGCGCCCTGGACCTATGACCAGGCTCCAGTAGGCGAACCTCTTCCTTCTGTAGCAATCCCTGTAGCTAAGGGAGTATGAAGAGCATAGCAATCCCTGTAGTGATTATAAGCTGTATCCTACAAACATGAGTCAAAGCTTCAAGTTAGAGGGTCAACATAGGTCTGATGTGCTGGAGCACACAGCCTCCTTTTTATTGAGGTTACATGCAAACAGGACACTCTCAGGGGGAGGCATAAAATCCCCCATCACACATTTGATATTAGATAGAGAGACACTCCCTTTGACAGGCCACAACATTTACTTCAACAGATAACATTACACACAATAAAACAATGCAGTCCACCTTATCAATACTAGTCTGATTAGACAATGGGAAAGTTGATCACTAAACCTAATTAGAGCTGATCCCAGCAAACTTGTATTTAGAATTGAACAAAATTAACTCTTAATGGCACACAATGAAACTGAACCAAGTGGGAGAAAGCCAGGGACAAGTCATTTCACAGGTCTGGGGACATAGTCTTAAAGGGGCATTGTTCATCAAAGTCACAATATGTCCCCAGATGGTTCTTAAAGGGCCACACACACCCAACAAAAGTCAATATGTCCTCAGGGGCACAATCTTCCAGGGGCCATAGTCATGTGGAAGGAGGCTGGCAAATAGGCTTCTCCAAAATCCAGGGAAGCAGGGCAATTTTTCATTTAAAGGGCCAGTTACAAACAGCAGTTTGTAACATATCTCCCCTTTTGGAGGGAGACTAACCAGGCACCTGACCTTCTGCCGGTCAGTGCCCAAGTTAGTCTCGCAACCCACCCACAAATAATCGCTAGCAGCAAAGTAGCCCCCCCACAATACGTAGTACTGGCCTGTAAGTTCCAGGTTGCAGGATGAAAGTGCAGCATCCTCGGCCTTCCTGGCGCAGCTGGGCAAATAGCTGATGGTACTTGGGGGGCAGAGGCCAGCGGCACTCTGCCCTGGTGCCAGCGCTTCTGCTGGGGTGAGGGGTTTGCAGGTCAGTTCTGTAACAAGGGGGTCTGTAGGGCAGAGGCCAGCAGCGCTCTGTCCTAATGCCAGCTCTTCTGCTGGGGGCATTGGGGCATAGTCCTGCCCGGTGGCAAAGGGAACGTGGGGGTCAGTGGGGGCGAACATCTCCACTGTTAACCCTGGGCCCAAGTTAGGAGTTAGCTGGGGAGGGGGAGATTGGCTTACCTCCTCCTCCTGATACTCCGGCGGCCGTTGGGAAGGGAGGTCGATGCTCTCCGCTTCCTGTGGAACATGCTGCGGCTGGGGAGAGAGACCGGTTGTCTCCTCTCCCTGGAAGGCACACTCTGGCTGGGGAGGGAGGTCGATGCTCTCCCCTCCCTGTAGCTGGGTCTGTCGCTGGGGATCTGGGCCGCCTGCCCAGCATCCCTGTAGGGCCGGTAGAGAGACTGCGGTCCCATCTCCACCTGCCTGCTGGGGGTCCTCCCAGGACCAGTCTATGAGGCCTGCTGCCTCTGGTATCTCTGGTTGGGGTTGGGGAAGGAGACCGGTTGTCTCTTCCCTCTGCACAGTATACTGCCGCTGGGGAGGGAGGTCGCTGCTCCCCTCTCCCTGTGGAACGTGCTGCGGCTGGGGAGAGAGACCAGGTGTCCATACCCTCAAACTCCACAGTTGGCGCTCAAAGGCTCGTGCCGCTTTGTTCTCCGTATCCAATTCCCGGATGATGCGACTGACTACCTCCTGCGCAGGGTCTGGACCATATCGGACTAGCCGCCTCTTTACCTCTGGAACGAAATCCGCGCCCTCATAGCGACGGATCCGGTTGAGGTGCTCTTCACATGGTTCTGACCAGTATCTTGTCAGCTCCATGCTGCTGTAGGTAGGGACGCTGCGCAGTGGCTAGCGTTGCCCTCAATTACTCTCCTACGATACCAGTGCTGTTGTGGTGCTGCTCCTTGCGCTAGGACGCCAATCCCACCGCTGCCGCCAAATGTTACGGTTGCCTCCAGGCTGGCTGGAAGTTGGACCGTAGAAAAGGATGCTCCTAGCACTCACCAAAGGAGCAGCAGCACCGTGGACACTATAACTGCTGCGTAGCCACCATAAGTAATGCAGACTCTATGAACCACCGCTGCTGGGCTGGTATCTCGCCGTCTGCTCTGCGCCCTGGACCTATGACCAGGCTCCAGTAGGCGAACCTCTTCCTTCTGTAGCAATCCCTGTAGCTAAGGGAGTATGAAGAGCATAGCAATCCCTGTAGTGATTATAAGCTGTATCCTACAAACATGAGTCAAAGCTTCAAGTTAGAGGGTCAACATAGGTCTGATGTGCTGGAGCACACAGCCTCCTTTTTATTGAGGTTACATGCAAACAGGACACTCTCAGGGGGAGGCATAAAATCCCCCATCACACATTTGATATTAGATAGAGAGACACTCCCTTTGACAGGCCACAACATTTACTTCAACAGATAACATTACACACAATAAAACAATGCAGTCCACCTTATCAATACTAGTCTGATTAGACAATGGGAAAGTTGATCACTAAACCTAATTAGAGCTGATCCCAGCAAACTTGTATTTAGAATTGAACAAAATTAACTCTTAATGGCACACAATGAAACTGAACCAAGTGGGAGAAAGCCAGGGACAAGTCATTTCACAGGTCTGGGGACATAGTCTTAAAGGGGCATTGTTCATCAAAGTCACAATATGTCCCCAGATGGTTCTTAAAGGGCCACACACACCCAACAAAAGTCAATATGTCCTCAGGGGCACAATCTTCCAGGGGCCATAGTCATGTGGAAGGAGGCTGGCAAATAGGCTTCTCCAAAATCCAGGGAAGCAGGGCAATTTTTCATTTAAAGGGCCAGTTACAAACAGCAGTTTGTAACAAGGTCTGATGCAATTCTTTGCCAAGCTCTCTCTGGCTGTACTCTTGTTACCATTGGCTCCTTTTGGTTTGCTCTTTGATTTTCTTGACATGTTGCACAATTATTGACCATGTCTTCAATCTGTGAATTCATTCCAGGCGAATATAAGAGATCCCTAGCACGTCTTTTACACAAGGCTATTCCAAAATGCCCTATATGAAGTTTTCTTATTATTTCTTTCCTGAGGGAACCACAATTCTCTCCCCTTTAAAAACAATCCCATCAATTATTGACAGTTCTTTTCTTACATTCCAGTAAGGTTTTAAGTCAACATTCACTTTGGCTTTCGAGTTTGGCCATCCTTGCCTTATTATTGTAACCAAATTGGCCATAGTTGCATCCCTTTCTGTTGCTAGCTGTATTTCTTTAAGTTTCTCATCAGTAGCAGGTAATTTTGAAAGTACGGAGTGCACATGCTCTTCCAAGTCCCTTTCCTCTCTTTCATCTTTTCCAGGCTTAAATGTCCTTGAAAGCATATCAGCTACTGAAATTCTATTGCCAGGTACATATACTACATGCATATCATATTTTTGTATTCTTAGGATCATTCTTTGCAGCCTTGGTGGAGCGGACACAAGTGGTTTTTCCATGATGCTCATAAGTGGTTTATGATCAGTCTCAACTGTGACTTTCTGCCCATAGATGTATTGCTGAAACTTTTCACAACCAATTACAATGGCCAACATTTCTTTCTCTATTTGGGCATAGTTGCGTTGCGTAGGAGTCATTGATCTGGAAGCATATGCAACAGGCCTGCCTTCCTGCATTAGGACTGCTCCTAAACCGAACTGAGAGGCATCAACCTGTATTGTTATCTCCTTCTTGGGGTCAAAATATTGTAATCCAGTTTCCGATGAACGCACAATAAGACCTTTGACATCTTCAAAAACATTATTTATTGAGTCATTCCAGCTCCATAGTGCATCCTTTTGGAGTAGTTCTCTTAGTGGAGCTATAGCTTCTGCTAGTCCAGGAACAAACCTTGACAGATAATTAAACATACCCAGAATGGTTTCTAATTCCTTCTTAGAGGTAGGAGGATCCAGATGTTGTATTGCCGCTATTTTCTCTGGGTCTGCTTTTAGCCCATCCTGTGACAGAATATGACCAAAATATTTAACTTGGGTAACACCGATTTGCATTTTACCTGGGCTTAACTTCATGTTTCTCTCTCGACACCGTTCCAATAGTGCACACAGATTTTGATCATGTTCTTTCCGTGTAGATCCATATACCAGAAGATCATCTATGATTACATCTACACCATGAAGGCCTTCAATGGTTTCATGTGCTTTTTTCTGAAATATTTCTTGTGCTGAGGCAATACCAAAGGGAACTCTGGTAAAGCGCCATCTTCCAAATGGTGAATTAAAAGTGGTGAGCCTGCTGCTCTGTTCATCTAATTTGAGCTGCCAATAGCCTGACTGAGCATCTAATACACTGAAGAATTTTGCATGTGCTAACTTGTGTGTGATGTCATCTAGAGTTGGTAAACTGTAGTGTTCTCGCATGATTTCTCTGTTTAAATCTCTTGGATCAATGCATATTCTTAAAGCACCTGAGTTTTTCTTTTCTACTGCAACCATTGAACTCACCCACTCAGTGGGCTCATCTACTTTTTTCAGCACTCCTAAATTTACCATGCGATCCAGTTCCTCTTTGAGTTTGTCTTTTATGGCAATTGGAATCCTTCTTGGTGAATGAATTACTGGATGTGCATCTGGTTTTAGTTTACTGCTGCATTCACCAGGCAAACAACCTAGCCCTTGAAACACATCTGAAAATAGTTCCTCAACTTGTTGCTTAGATAAACCTTTGTTATACTGATCAACAGTCATGATTATTTTTAAAAGATTTAGCTGTTTGCAGGCACTTAACCCTAAAACAGGCTTTGCTGGGGTGTCTATAACATAAAATTCCAAATTAAGTTTTTTGTTTTATAACATGCATTGATATGAGCACTTTCCCAGTACATGTAGCCGGTGTCCTCCATAACCAACAAGTTTTGACAGACCAGACTTTTCAAGCTCACATATGTTTGCCAGTTTTTCATAATATGTGCTAGCAGGAATGCAATTTACTTGTGTACCTGTATCAATCTTGAATTTAATTGGTATGTTTAGTGTGCTCACAAGAATCTCAACATATACTTCATCTTGTTCTACATTTGTTTTATCCACCATAGCTAGAAATATTGTACTTTGATCAATGTCACTATCAGTTTCATTTTCATCTTGCTCCACTTGATTCACTGACTTCCTATACTTTATAGTGTTGTTTCTGCACACCCTGGCAAAATGGTTGTTTTTCTGACATTTGTAGCATATTTTTACCTGTGCTGGACACTGTGTATTCTTAGTGTGTTTTGTACCACATTTAGTACAGCTTCTGTAAAGAGTTTGCTCTGCACAATCCTGCAGGTTATTTGCTTTTCTGCTATGAATCAGATTACTTTCACATTTCCTTTGCACCATGTGTAAGACTTCTGTGTCACTATGAATTAACTGCATGTGAGCTCTGGATGTTTCATACAGGGAGTGCAGAATTATTAGGCAAATTAGTATTTTGACCACATCATCCTCTTTATGCATGTTGTCTTACTCCAAGCTGTATAGGCTCGAAAGCCTACTACCAATTAAGCATATTAGGTGATGTGCATCTCTGTAATGAGAAGGGGTGTGGTCTAATGACATAAACACCCTATATCGGGTGTGCATAATTATTAGGCAACTTCCTTTCCTTTGGCAAAATGGGTCAAAAGAAGGACTTGACAGGCTCAGAAAAGTAAAAAATAGTGAGATATCTTGCAGAGGGATGCAGCACTCTTAAAATTGCAAAGCTTCTGAAGCGTGATCATCGAACTATCAAGCGTTTCATTCAAAATAGTCAACAGGGTCGCAAGAAGCGTGTGGAAAAACCAAGGCGCAAAATAACTGCCCATGAACTGAGAAAAGTCAAGCGTGCAGCTGCCAAGATGCCACTTGCCACCAGTTTGGCCATATTTCAGAGCTGCAACATCACTGGAGTGCCCAAAAGCACAAGGTGTGCAATACTCAGAGACATGGCCAAGGTAAGAAAGGCTGAAAGACGACCACCACTGAACAAGACACACAAGCTGAAACGTCAAGACTGGGCCAAGAAATATCTCAAGACTGATTTTTCTAAGGTTTTATGGACTGATGAAATGAGAGTGAGTCTTGATGGGCCAGATGGATGGGCCCGTGGCTGGATTGGTAAAGGGCAGAGAGCTCCAGTCCGACTCAGACGACAGCAAGGTGGAGGTGGAGTACTGGTTTGGGCTGGTATCATCAAAGATGAGCTTGTGGGGCCTTTTCGGGTTGAGGATGGAGTCAAGCTCAACTCCCAGTCCTACTGCCAGTTTCTGGAAGACACCTTCTTCAAGCAGTGGTACAGGAAGAAGTCTGCATCCTTCAAGAAAAACATGATTTTCATGCAGGACAATGCTCCATCACACACATCCAAGTACTCCACAGCGTGGCTGGCAAGAAAGGGTATAAAAGAAGAAAATCTAATGACATGGCCTCCTTGTTCACCTGATCTGGACCCCATTGAGAACCTGTGGTCCATCATCAAATGTGAGATTTACAAGGAGGGAAAACAGTACACCTCTCTGAACAGTGTCTGGGAGGCTGTGGTTGCTGCTGCACGCAATGTTGATGGTGAACAGATCAAAACACTGACAGAATCCATGGATGGCAGGCTTTTGAGTGTCCTTGCAAAGAAAGGTGGCTATATTGGTCACTGATTTGTTTTTGAATGTCATAAATGTATATTTGTGAATGTTGAGATGTTATATTGGTTTCACTGGTAAAAATAAATAATTGAAATGGGTATATATTTGTTTTTTGTTAAGTTGCCTAATAATTATGCACAGTAATAGTCACCTGCACACACAGATATCCCCCTAAAATAGCTATAACTAAAAACAAACTAAAAACTACTTCCAAAACTATTCAGCTTTGATATTAATGAGTTTTTTGGGTTCATTGAGAACATGGTTGTTGTTCAATAATAAAATTAATCCTCAAAAATACAACTTGCCTAATAATTCTGCACTCCCTGTATGCTCTAGCTATTTTTATTGCAGAGTTTATTGTTAGATCCTCTTCTAGCAGTAATTTTTCCTGTACTTCTCTAGAATTTGATCCCATTACAATTCTATCTTTTATCATATCATCACAGTCCTGAAAGGCACAGTCTTTAGCTATGAGATGTAGCTGTGTGACCCATAGATTCTTATTTACCCTGATGTCTTTCATAAAATACTTTTCTCTGTACAGTTATGTTTTTCTTAGGATTACAGTATGCCTCAAATAACACATTGAGAACCTTTTTACCTTCAGCAGATATAGCTCCACTTGCACTCCATGATCTGCAGATATCTCTGCCTTTCTCTCCAATGCAAATGAGAAACTGTGCAGCCTTCTGCTCCTGTGTCCACTTGTCAGCATCAGGGTCAGCAAATAATAATTCCATGAGCTCTCACCATCTTGTCCAGTGCTCACATACATTGCCTTTATCAAGTCCATAGGAGGCACTTGCTGTCTACTTGCAGCCATGATAATCAAACTTAAATAAATCTATTTACTTCTGACACCATGTAAAGATCTCCTGTTATAGAATGCACAGAACTCATGAAGGCACCATTGTTCAACTTCAAGAACTTTTTTATTAACTGAAGATAACACACCCATTTCACTGTTATACCTCATACTTGTCCCTAGTGTTAGAATATATGAACTGCAACAAATATAAACAGCAACAACTGGAACAAACCATTATGATATATTCATTACAGTGCCGACCTTGTCAAATCACATATTTTACCTTTTCTAAATAAGTTACTGCTATTTAAAGGGTTTCTTTGCCATATAAATCTTTGGGACAGTCTGAAAACACTTGGATTGTACAAAGAGGCTCACGCCCTATATAAGCACACAGAAATCAGTGGCCCAAAGGATTTTAACCGTTTTAAAATATTATTAACTTACTTAGAAAAGGTAAAATATATAAAGTGGCAAGGTTGGCACCAGTTTATTTGCCATAAATAGCATTGGACCAGGCTGAGAACATGTCTCTCCTATGATGGGGCTCACATTCTGTATCATTTTATTAAAAAAAAAAAAAAAACATATTGCAATAATCAGATGGCAAACAGGGCATAATTTTTATTGTTTCTAATAAGTAACTAATATTATAAAAGGGTTAAAATCCTTTACGCCACTCATTTATGCGTGAGCCTCTTCATGGGACAGACATTATCAGCCTTGTCCAACGCTCTTTATGGCAAACAAATTGGTGCCAACCTTGCCACTTTATATATTTTACCTTTTCTAAATAAGTCATTGGTATTTAAAAAGGATAAAATCCTTTGGGCCACTCATTTATGTGTGTATATATATAAACAATGCGTGAACCCATCATAGGACAGACATGTTATATCAGCCTAGCCCAGCACTCTTTATTGCAAACAAATTGTTGCCAACCTTGTCACTTCATATATTTTACCTTTTCTGAATAAGTCATTGGTATTTTTAAAGGTTTAAAATTATTTGGGTCACTCATTTCTGTGTAGCTATATACAGGGCTTTAACACCATTTATAGAATAGACGTATTTTAAGCCTGACCCAATGCTTTTTAAGGCAAACAATCTGGTGCCATCTTTGCCAATTCATACATTTTACCTTTTCTGAATAAGTAACAGGTATTTGAAAAGGGTTAAAATCCTTTGGGCCACTAATTTTTGTGTGGATACATACACGGCGTGAAGCCCTTCATAGGATAAGCATGTTTTTAGCCTGGCCCAACCAACGCTCTTTATTGCAAACAAATTGGTGACAACCTTGCCACTTCATATATTTTACCTTTTTATGAATAAGTGGTATTTTAAAAGGGTTAAAATCCTGTGGGCCACTCATTTTTGTGTGGATATATACAGTTTCAAAAATATTTCAACAGCATTCACACAAACAAATCTCATTAGTGCAAATTATGGCAGTGGTTGTTTATATCCATAGCTCATTTAACCCCTGTCCACAATGTTGAAAACAACTTTTTGTTTAGGTTTTAGTTAAGCTCAGTAATGTGAGGGTCCTTTCATTGTTTCAACTGTATATAAGACCATGCATTTACATTGTAAAGAAATGACCACCTCTATAAGCTTATCTTTTACTGTTTTACTAGACCTTTAGACTTTGAAAACCATCAAACAGATTATACTTAGTGCAGATACAATTTCTTATGAAATTCTTAGCTTTGCAGCTGTTTACCTGGAGGTTTCTCTGATACAAGCGACTCTCCTACTCACCGGATCAAACAATGTCGGTCCCACAATCTGCGGGAGGGAGTAGATGTGCTCCGTGTGGCTGGTTAGCTGTGCGGCTGTTCATCTAGATATGGCTCTGGCTCAGGCAACTCTCTCACTTACCGGACCAAGCGGTATCTGTCCCACACTTCACGGGAGGAAGCAAATGCACTTTTTGTGGCTGGTTAATGGCAATGTTAATTACCTGGATGCTTCTCCGTCACACACTATTGCACTAAGGCGCACCAAATTGGAAAGTCTAATTAAAGGCACCACAACCCAAGACAGCACACAGGGTGATATAGGAAATCTTTTTTCAAAAAAGGAAAAAAACTGCATAAAAGAATTACGACTTTGGTGGGAGATTGAATTCCTACAACTATACATTGATGAAAACAAGGTGCCAAGAGGCTTAAGGATGAAAAAATATCCAGCAAATGAAAGGGATGATAAGGAATTCATGGAAGATTGGAATAATACCCTAACCAAGTGCTCCTTAATTCTGATGAATAAATTACTAAATAAGAAGAGGAAAGAAATGGAAGTATTGCTTGCAGATTTGAGCACATTACAAGAGGAATTGGACACACATAAGGAAGACACAAAATATGAAGCTTATGTCAAGCAGTACAATGAGACACTAGAAAAATTAGATAAAGAGATTATGGAAAGGAAAATTAGTAAATACCATCGAGATTGCAAGGATTATGAACTGAATGTAGTTTATAGTTGGAATACCAATAGCAATGGGGCGATTGGAAGAAAAAGAAGGAAAACTAGAAATAAAAGAAGGAATTCTGGAAACAGAAAAGTTACCTTTAATGAAAGCACCTTTAATGACACAGAATTAAAGTTACCTTTAATGACACAGAATTAACAACAGATGTCAATGTGGAAGGCCCTCTAGTGGGCCTGTAACAACATTAAAGGATTACCAACTTGAAGTCTGGAGAATGCTAAAGTGTGTTTTGTTACAATGTTGCAGGGTTGGAGGCGGTGTTTGTGCTTACCTTTATAGGGTCCTGCAGCAGTGTATCCGGCCTCTTTCTGTTCCAGGCTTCGAGGAGAAAGTTTTCTTGTGATACTGAGCCTGGATGATGGAGAGATCTAGAAGGAAGTCGGTGCCTCCTAAACAATTTCCGGAGGTGGTGGAGGTTGCAGCCAGGAAGAAGGGACCTGCAACACAGAGAGAGGAGGATCTGTCAGATGATGCGGTACCCCCCACACCCCAAAACCCCCCACCAAACAGGAGATTTAATAAAGGAAAGGGGCCAAAAAAGGTTGGGGGTGGGGGGCCTGGCCCTGGCCAGCAGGTCCAAGTTAGTGTGGGAAAAGGAGTAGACCCAGGCCCTAGCCAGAGGTGCAGTACACCTGTCCCAGCATTGCCGCAAGTGATTCCTTCCCCCAGGGGTAGGCAGGAAGCCAGTGTGGACCAGGGGGGCAAGGGGGGGGTGAACAGAGGCCCAGGAGCTTTAGCAGGGCCTAGTGGGGAGCAGAGGCAGACGCCTGAAGCAAGGCCTGCTTTGGGTTGGAAGCCTGAACATGTGGGGGGCCTGATTGGGTGCTAGGCCTAGCACCGGAGCCGTTTCCCGCCCTCCCACCGGCTGCCATGGCAGCAGTTCTGGCACTGACCCAATCCTTGGCGGCGGTAGTTGTCCCATCCGGCCAGGAGCAGGCCGGAGCTGTTGTTGTGGCTGCTGGGAGGCCTGGCGGGGAGGCCGCTAACTCCGGATCAATTGAAGAGTGCGCAGCGGGCCCTCCCTCCACAGATGGCGGTTCCCGCAAGACTTCACCCTCACGTTCTTCGAGTGAGGATCGCGGCCGCCATCTTGGGAGGAGGGATCAGAGTGAGGAGCATGGACCACGCAACCGGAGCAGCCCAGGTAACTTTGGGAGGCTCCGGTTCGCAGGGGGGCTCCAATGGCCGCAGGGAGGGTTACTCACCAAGGGTGGCGGTAGACGCACAAGCGGCGAGGGTTGCTGAGGCATCTTGGGGTGCGGCTGTGAATGGAGCTGGTAGGCCCGGAACTAGTGCGCATGTGCAGAGAGAGCTGGCAGTGCATGTGGAGTGGAGGCATGAAAGGCAGGCTGTGGATGATGGAAGGCAGCAGAGGGGTTTAGAATGGGAACATGTGGGGATGACACGTGCTAGGAGTGAAGGCCCAGTGTATGGAAATGCGCATTGTGCTTTGCAGGGTGATACCATGTACAGGCAAAGTGTGGCTCAGGAGGCCAGTATGCATGATAATCAGTGGGTGTGCATGGAAGATATGATCAAAAGGGCTGTGCAAGCAGCGATGCGTGAGGCTGGTGTGATGGCTCCTCCTGGGTTCAGTGAGAACGCCCAGGGGGGTCCCAGTCAGGAGGCTAATATCATAAGGGCAGTGGCAAGCGCACTGGGGATGAGCACAGGGGAGGAACAAGGGGGGGTAGGCCGGGGGCATCAGTTGGGGCCCCTCCTGTGAACCAGACTTCTCCCCAAGTTGTTTTGTCTCCTCAGGTGAGAGCGGTGACGGAGCCCGCTGCGGTGGCGAGATCTTCTAGTGCGCTGGTGGTAGCAGGGCCCAGCAGGGAGCAGCAGAGAGAGGCTGATCCAGTACCTCTGATGACGGCGGACGCAGAGAGACCGGCAGGTGGTGAGTTTCATGTACTAAACACTACACACGCTGACACTGACACTTCATCTAGCGGTTCAGGTTCAGAGAGTGGGGAGGACCTAGGGCTAGTTGGGAAAGGGCAGCGTAGGATGTTTAGATGCATAAAAAAGATGGCAGCAGATCAGGCGAGGAGGAGGTCTGGGGTTTCAGGGCAAACAGAGGGGCAGGCGGGGACGGCAGGCCCCGGGCCCAATATGCCCCTGGAGGCACCAGTTCCGTGCAAAGTTGCGGCGCAGTGAGATACGTACCCTTGCCTGGTGCACTCCCTTTATGGCCACTTTAAAGCGAAGGTTATTAAAAAGATACAGGAAGGGCGTTACGTTAACATATTCGAGCTCTCGCTGGATGCGTTCAGGGCCAAAGAGCGGGCCATGGAGGGGTCGGGCCCTAAGAGGATGCACAGGCCGGAGACCTATGAAGAATGGTTGAAATGCTTCAGGGTCCTGGTGTCCTGCTATGTGGATAGATGGCCCTTTCAAATACCAGGACACAATTGAGGATATCCATGTCAGGTTTAAAGAGGGCACATGGCATGAGTACGACATGGCCTTCCGATGGAAAATGGTTGGTAACCCCCTGCTACACTTTGGGACACAGGACATGCACCTGTGGTCCAAATTGGGCTTGGAAGGGTCCTCTCCCCTCCCCTTCACATCAGGCGCTGGGGCGACCTGGGCAGAGGCAGGGCAGACGGGGCAGAAAGTGCTGGAAATTCCAGGACAAATTGTGTGACAGGGGGAGCAACTGTTCCTTTCGGCACATCTGCAAGTACTGTGGAGGACCCCACCTGGGAGTGGAGTGTGGGAAATGAAAGGAGCAGGGACAGGCCAGACCGGCCCTTAAGCCGGGAGCTGGAGTCAAGGGCCCCAACACCGCTTAAGCTGTCAGCCATGATGCCATGGCTGGCGAACTACCTGGATCAGGAGGTAGCGGAGCTGCTCAGGACCGGGTTGGGGGAGGGATTCAGGATACCGGTGCAGGGCAAGGTTTCGGGGTCGGGGGTTCATAGGAACCTGAAAACAGCCTATGAGTTCCCTCAGGTGGTTAGGGACAAATTGGCAAAGGAGGTTGCATTGGGCCGGGTGTCCAGCCCATTCGCGGATATTCCAATCACGGAACTTGTGGTCTCCACTTTGGGAGTCGTTCCAAAAAAGGAGGCAGGAAAGTTCAGGTTGATACATCACCTGTCATTCCCAAAAGGTTCGTCGGTGAACAACGCCATTGACCCAGAACTTAGCACAGTGCATTATCAATCTTTCGATGAGGCACTGGCTTTAGTACGGGCAATGGGCCCCGGGGCTTTGATGGCGAAGCTGGACATAGAGTCAGCTTTTAGGCTATTGCCATTGCACCCATCCGCCTTTAGGCTCATGGGGATGAAGTTCGAAGGGGCATTTTATGTGGACAGGTGTTTGCCCATGGGGTGTTCACTGTCCTGCTCTCTGTTTGAGTGTTTCAGCTCATTCCTTCACTGGGTGGTTCAGGAGGCGTCGGGGGGTGGGTCAGTGGCTCACTACCTGGACGACTTTCTGCTGGTAGGGAGAGCGTGTTGCACAGAGTGTGCACAGCTCATGGATGTTATGAGGGATATAAGTCGGAGTCCCACTGGCCGCGGACAAGACGGAGGGCCCGTGTACATGGCTAACATTCTTGGGTATAGAGATTGATATGGTCAGGGCTCTATGCAGATTGCCGGATGACAAGGGGCAATGCAGGGGCAAGATAAAGTTACCCGGAGGGAGGTCCAATCCCTCTTAGGTCTGCTGAATTTCGCCAGAAGGGCAATTCCAATGGGCAGGGTCTTTAACAGGCGCCTAGAAGGGCAGCTGAAGGGACCAGCTGGGTTTGACAAGTGGGTCAGAATCTCGGCTGAAGTGAGGGAGGATCTGAGCATGTGGGCTACCTTTCTGTCACACTTTAACAGGGTTTGTCTTTGGAGACACCCGACAGTTTCCAATCAGGTGTTGCACCTGTTCACTGATGCAGCCGGCGGATTCGGGTATGGGGCATACCTGGATGGCGAATGGAGTGCGGGGCCTGACTTTGCTGGAGCTGTTCCCCATAGTCGTAGCAGTGGAAATTTGGGGAAGGCGACTGGCAAATAGATCAGTGGTGTTCTGTTCGGACAATTTGAGTGTGGTGTACGCCATTAACAAACTGTCCGCATCCTCACCAGGGGTGGTGTGCTACTTGAGGCACCTGGTGCTGCGCTGCTTGGAGCTCAACATCACTTTTACGGCCAAACACGTCCCGGGGGTGCATAAAGTGATCGCTGATGCACTCTCTCGATTCAACTGGGGGCAGTTTAGGAAGGCAGTGCCCAGGGCCGCGAAGGAGGGTCTAATATGCCCGTCTTTTCTTTGGCAGCTGTTCCAGGTTGGGAAGGCATCCTCCCCTTAATCAGGTCATCGCTGGCACCAAAGACTTGGGCTACGTACGTGAGTCACTGGAGCAAATGGGAGGCATTCTGCCAACACATGGGAGTGTGGGTAGAGGATGCTTCCAGGGTCCAGGTATTGGAATGGTTGGCACAGCTGAGACTAGGAGGGACTAGTAGAATGGGAGCTGGAGGCAGGTTGGCGGCGCTGGCATTTTTTAACAAGGCATTGGGGTATGTCGACCACTCCAGGTCATTTTTGGTCAGGCAGGTGCTGAAAGGCTGGGGTAGAGTTTCCCCCCGTCCGAAGGATCGGAGGGAGCCTATAATGACAGGTCGATTAAGGCAATTGGCGGGGAATTGCAATCGATTTGTACATCGGAGTATGAAAAGCTCCTATTCAAAGCTGCATTTGCTTTGGCATTTGCTGGAGTGCTGCGGGTTGGAGAGTTAGTTGCCTCATCAAAACATAAGGGAACAGGGGGCATCCTAGCGGAGCATGTGAGTTTCTCAGACGAGGGACTGCTTTTGTTTGTGCCAAGGTCCAGAACGGACCAGGAGGGAAAGGGGGCTTGGCTGCCTCTCGCGAAACATGAATTCGCGGAGTGTTGCCCGGTCCGGTGTGTTGAGGAGTTCGGAAAGGTAAGAACGCATAGCAATAGGCAGTTTCTAGTGCATAAGGATGGCAGCGTGTTGTCATTGTTCCAGTTCCGCAGGGTACTCGCTAAAACAGCGGAAAAGGCGGGGCTAGATCCAAAAAAGATAGCGCCCCACTCCTTTAGAATTGGGGCAGCTACCAGTGCAGCGGCGGCTGGTACTTCATCAGCGGAGATTAAACGGATGGGTAGATGGAAGTCAACCCGGTACAAAGGGTACATTAGACCCACTTAACAAGGATGCGCGTAGGGCAAGTAACCTTGGGGGGTCGGGTGCCAGGGTAGCGCTAGAGTGGGTTTAGGGGTCAGTGGTGATATTGATAGCTGGGGACAAGGGCATGACAGGTAATGTGGTTTGCTCTGTTTTGCCAGGTGTGCGAGGTGGAAATTCCCCTCCTGTTCGATTATGGATTGTAGGACATTCGTACATCCATTGGGCGTCGATCAGGGCGCTGCGTTCAGTGGAAGGGCAGCAACTTGGATTCGCAACCTCCAGGGCGAACTTCCGATGGTTAGGGCGCAGGGGCCTTACGTGGGCAGATTTGCCAGTATTATTGCAGGAGGCGCACAGGAGGTGGGGGCAGCCTAACGTGATAGTGCTGCACCTCGGGGGAAATGACTTGGGGTCAGTCCCTGAGTTGGATTTAATTAAAAGGATGGTAGCAGACTTAAAGTGGGTTCACACATGGCTTAAAAATGTTAAGTTGGGTTGGTCCAATGTGGTCGCATGGCTGCATTGGAGGTATATTGTGACCCAGAAGGCTGCTTACAATGTAAGGAAAAAGGTTAATCGGGAGATGGGAAGGACGGTCACAGCCTTGGGTGGCTTTGTGGTCAGACATGAGGTCATAACGGCCGACAGGAAGGATTTGTTTCGCCCTGATGGTGTCCACCTGACGGATGTTGGGTTGGCTATCTTCCTAAAAGACATCAGGAGTGCCCTATTGTTAGTTATATAAAAATAAAAAAAAAGTGGTAATTCATTTTCTGTTAGTTATTAGGGGTTTTGGTATAAGATGTGCCTGTTGGCTTGTTGGTTGGCGGCAAGAGGATGCCTGTCTCTTGTGGTGGGTGGTCAAGGTCCTGGGGAGCGGGCACAGAAGGAGAAGAGTGACGGTCTAAAAAAGGGGAGGGGTTACGCCCGCCTAGGCGCTGGCTTAGGGGGTCCCCTCCCTTGCGAATGCAGGCTGAAAATCTCTAAATATCACAGCTCTCTTTTGAACAGCCGGGTGTCACGCTGCAAACACCGAAAGGGGCCTTGACCAGCTGCTGGTAGGGGTTAGGTTAGGGTTAGATGACGCCAACGTATTGTTGTAACAAACTTTTTGCCAAGTTTGGAAAGTTAATTTATTTGAGTGCCTGCAATGGTAATAAATATCATCACAGGCACGAGTTAATCGTTTATGTTAATAAACGTGACCATGACTGGTCTTTGTTTTTCTCCCAACCATGTGTCTGGTCTGTTTATTTTATAGATATAAGGTTATACGGCAAGTCGTAAGACAAAATAGGGGGTTGAGACCTTAAGAGAATCAGAGGTGGAATCTACAGAAAGTAGTATAAACAAAGAAAAGAACAAGGTGCAAGATCTAAAGATCATCCCACCAGAAGACCTTTATTGGAGCTAGTGACAAGAGGAAGCACATCTGACTCAGGAGACAAGAAAAAATCAACAGAACAAAATCTTAAAGATGAAGTACCAAGATACCCCAGCAGGGCTAATAAGGGATCAAAAAACGGAAAAAGTCAGAGGGGCAGAATGTGATAAATTTATCAGGAAAAGTTCTTACAGAAGAACAATATAGGGTTCTATCCAAAGGACCCAGTTATGCTCCCTCTAATGACTTTGACTTATTTGACACATTGCTGGACTTGAATAAATTCATAAGAAAAGTCACGTTGAGAAAACATTTTTTTGATAAGAGTGATAACAGTGATAATAGTATAAATATTGAGCCCCTTTATAGCACAGACATGTTCTTAGCCTGGCCCAACGCTTTTTATGACAAACAAACTGGTGCCGACCTTGTCAAATCACATATTTTACCTTTTCTAAATAAGTTACTGCTATTTAAAGGGTTTCTTTGCCATATAAATCTTTGGGACAGTCTGAAAACACTTGGATTGTACAAAGAGGCTCACGCCCTATATAACCACACAGAAATCAGTGGCCCAAAAGATTTTAACTGTTTTAAAATACTATTTACTTACTTAGAAAAGGTAAAATATATAAAGTGGCAAGGTTGGCACCAGTTTATTTGCCATAAATAGCGTTGGGCCAGGCTGAGAACATGTCTCTCCTATGATGGGGCTCACATTCTGTATATATACACACAGAAATGAGTGACCAAAAGTATTTTACCCCTTCAAAATACTAGTTACTTATTCAGAAAAGGTAAATGTATGATATGACCACGTTGGCACAAGTTTGTTTTCTACAAAAAGCTTTGGATAGATACAGATATCCAACAGCGCTGATAATGACCTATAGCTCCTTAACAGAATGGGCCCCTAGCTGCCCACAAAGTATGATATGAACAAGATAATTATCTGAAGGAGCGCCACAGTATAGGCAAGGTCTACTCTTTAGATAGATATTAAAATATGTTAGAAAGTTAAAAACAGTGGTATTTTAATATCACAGATTAAAATAAATCAACAGATTTGACAAAATGTTATAAAACATCAATTAAACTACAATCTACTGCATGTATCCATGACTATAGATATAAAAACATGTTATACATTAAAAAATTAAAAAATGTGTATAAGGTCAATAATCGACAGAGCTGATACAATGTGCAATGAACAATAAGTGCTTCGAATGAAATAGATCTAGATGACAATATTAATATATGCAAAAATATGTGGAAAAAAAATTAAAACATAAACAAAAATTATGATTGTAATAAGTCCAGACCCAAAGTACATAAAATCTATAGGTGTACACACCCTCCTATGGCTTGAAGTGTCCAAAGTGCAAGTGCAGGAATGCAGTGAATTGTTCTCCAAATTGTGTAGGAGGATGCAAAAACTCGATCGGCAAAAAATGAAAAGTGTTTATGTGTACAGTCAAATCCAAAAAAATCAAGAAAATCCAAAAAAATAAAAAAACAAAAAACAAATAGTGTATAAAATCCAATGTGATAAACGAATATTGTGTCACCAAAAGACTTCCAAATATGTTAAGTAGTAATCAAGCAAAAATATGATAACAAAACTTAATGTGACCAAAAAATAATCCAAGTATAAAGGTTAGAAAAAATAGTAGTGTAAATCTTCAAATCCTGTAATTACTACTACTATTTTTTCTAACCTTTATACTTGGATTATTTTTTGGTCACATTAAGTTTTGTTATCATATTTTTGCTTGATTACTACTTAACATATTTGGAAGTTTTTTGGTGGCACAATATTCGTTTATCACATTGGATTTTATACACTATTTGTTTTTTGTTTTTTTATTTTTTTGGATTTTCTTGATTTTTTTGGATTTGACTGTACACATAAACACTTTTCATTTTTTGACGATCGAGTTTTTGCATCCTCCTACACAATTTGGAGAACAATTCTCTGCATTCCTGCACTTGCACTTTGGACACTTCAAGCCATAGGAGGCTGTGTACACCTATAGATTTTATGTACTTTGGGTCTGGACTTATTACAATCATAATTTTTGTTTTTGTTTTAATTAATTTTTTTGTCTTCATATTTTTCTTCACATATTTTTGCATATATTAATATTGTCATCTAGATCTATTTCATTCGAAGCACTTATTGTTCATTGCACATTGTATCAGCTCTGTCGATTATTGACCTTATACACATTTTTTAATTTTTTAATGTATAACATGTTTTTATATCTATAGTCATGGATCCATGCAGTAGATTGTAGTTTAATTGATGTTTTATAACATATTGTCGAATCTGTTGATTTATTTTAATCTGTGATATTAAAATACCACTGTATTTAACTTTCTAACATATTTTAATATCTATCTAAATAGTAGACCTTGCCTATACTGTGGCGCTCCTTCAGATAATTATCTTGTTCGTATTCTACAAAAAGCTTTGGGCCAGGCTGAAAACATGTTTATCCTATGAAGCGGCTCCTTGTATATGAAGGGGCTCAATCCTTGTATATATCCACACAGTAATGAGGGCCCAAATGATTTTAACACTTTTAAAATATCTGATTCCTTTTTAGAAAAAGGTAAACTATATGAGGTGACAAGGTTGTCACCAGTTTTTTTGCTTCAAAAAGTGTTGGGCCAGGGTGAGAACATGTTTATTCTATGGAGAGGTTCACGCCCTGTATATATCCACAAAAAAGTGAGTGGTCCAAAGGATTTTAACCCTTTTAAAATACTGGTTACTTATTCAGAAATTTAAAAATATATGAGATGGCAACGTTGGCACCAGTTTGTTTGCTACAAAAAGCGTTGGGCCAGGCTAAGAACAGGTTTATCCTATGAAGGGGCTCACTCCAGGTATATATCCACACAGTAAAGAGTGGCCCAAAGGATTTTATGCCATTTGAAATACCAGTTATTTATTTAGAAAAGGTCAAATGAAGTGGCAAGGTTGGCAATAGTTTTTTTTTTTGCCATAGAAACCATTGGGCCAGGCTAAAAACATGTTTATCCTATGTAGGGCTTCATGCCGTGTATGTATCCACACAGAAATTAATGGCCCAAATTATTTTAATCCTTTTAAAATACCAGTTACTTATTCACAAAAGGTAAAATATATGAAGTGTATATCAATAAGCTAGGTATAGAACTACTTTATTCATCAAATTATGGTTCCATCTATAACCCATACACTCATATTCCTTAGGGGAGTGCAGGGGGTGCCCTAGTGGTTGGTATACAGTGTAATCCCAAAGAAAAATAAAAAATAAAACCACTATTTGGCACACACTTAAACACATAGGTAGATCCGCAAAGGGAGCCAAAAAAATAAAACAACTTTTACTGTCAAATATTAAAATACAAATATTGGAGCATCTGGATTAAACACACTACAATTGTTTATTTCAAAATAAGACAATAATCGTTGTGGCTCTAAGTTTGCAAAATTAAGCAGATTCCAACACTGTCAGAGGCCCATTGTAAGATGTCCACCGAGATAGAAAAAGATCCCAAATAAACTACTGACTATGATTTGGTGCTACCCACATAGGTGGGTGAAGGGTGGGGCTTATCAGACTATCCCTTGGTAGGCAGCTGCTTACAATTATTGTGCAAAAGGTACGGCTTGCAGTGACTAAGGAATGGCCAGAATGACCTGTATATCAATCACAGAGAGCACACAAATAAAGTATAACCATGTCCAGGTTACTCACAGACAGGCGAATACCTAACGCTCGTTTCTCCTGGGCTTTTTTAAAGCCTCAACGATTTGACAGTAAAAGTTACGTTTTATTTATTTTTTTGCTCCCTTTCTGCAGATCTACCTATGTGTTTAAGTGTGTGCCAAATAGGGGTTTTCTTTTTTGGGGGATTACAAAATATATGAAGTGACAAGGTTGTCACCAATTTGTTTGCCATAAAGAGCGTTGGGCCAGGCTGCTAACATCTGTTGTATGATGGAGTTCACGCCCTGTATATATCCACATATAAATGAGTGGCCCACAGGATTTTAACCCATTTAAAATATCAGTTACTCAAAATTATGCCATGTTTGCCATCTGTTTATTGCAATATAAGTTTTTTTTTTATATAAAATGTAAGTTTGTTTAGGTTTTTGGAAAGTGTATTATTTTATTTAAAACAAAAATAACTGTAGATATCTTTATTTTACAAATTGCAGAATAAGAAGCTGACTGATTAAGAAGACAACTTCAGCCTTGTACATTTTGCAGCTTTCTTGTACTTTTTTTTTTTTTTAAATAATAATTTTTATTCAGGTATTCAAAGTCACATACAGCTTATGCATTATATGTTGAAGGCATAACATTATAAAATCATAACATGGAGACATAAACTTTGTTTCTAGAGATGTAACAGTATCTCTACGTTAACTATTACCTCGTTTTTACAGAGGCCGTTGTTCAGGAACTCTTCAAACTTTACCAAAACTTATGATTTATCTTAGTAACAATATGATTGAGACGGCCGTTAAGTTAGCGGGTCTAACCGCTAGGGTATATTGATAGTCGAGCACCATAGACTTCATTAAGTCACAGGAAACGGAGGTTTCCATGACTTACTAGGGGATACGCGGGGGTCAGAAGAGCCCGTACATATTCATCCGGGGGCTCTCCCTCGACCCACGTCCGGTTCTCTTTAAAGGTGGGGTCCAAGGGGGTTCCTTAGGGGTATAGTCGGATTCTGTGTATAACAGGGGGATGGGAGAGAGGCAAAGTAGTCCACTGAGCTTTCCCTGATTTGCTAAAAGCTGGCTATTTTACTTGGATGTACGGGTCCAGTATGAGTCCCATGGTTCCCATGTCAGGCAAAAATCGGTCAGTTGTCTGCGTTCCTTAGATACATAGTTTTCCATATTCTGGATATGGTTCACACAGTCAATTACCCCATGCCATCTGGGGGGTTGGGTTTTTTCCAATTCCTGGCCACAAGCAACTTGGTGGAAGTAAGGATGCCTATAAGCAAATTCGATTTGAATCTGGGGAGAGAATCTACTCCTAAATGTAATATTGCTAGTGCTGGAGAGAGTTTGTCTACCAGGCCCAGATCCCTGCACAAAGTCTCCACTCTGTCCCATAGGCTATCGAGTTTCGGGCAGGCACACCAAACGTGGAGTGGGGTGCCCTTTTCTCCGCAGTCCCTCCAGCACATGGGGGAGTGGTCAGGGTACAGTTTTTGGAGCTTAGTGGATACCACATGCTACCTCATGATGATTTTAAAATATAGCTTGTAGAGAGTGACACAGTGGGTAGCTTTTTTCGTGTGGCTAATTGCTTCTTCCCTAGCTTCAAGGGGGTGGACCAGCTGTAGGTCACTTTCCCAGGCCTCCATATGGATTGTTTTAGATGGGATATTATCCTCAATTAAATATTTATAGTGCGCTGAGAGAGGTTTATAAAGTTGGAGGTTTGCTTTCCAGCGTGATTCCCACGGGGAAAGATTGCGGAGTTGATCTTCTAGGAAGCCCCAGGATCTCATTAGAGATCGTATTCGTAGTAGGTCAAAGTGAAACTTTGGGGTCAGTGAGGGTGAAGCTAGCATAGCGGAGTGTGTTATTAATTGTTTGTTTTCATAGAAATCTTGTAGGGTACCAATATCCGTGGCCGGCCACGAACTGGTGTGGGCATTGGGTAGCCCATGAAGGAGCCCTTGTATGTACGAGTGAACTGGAGAGGGGTGAGGGGCAATAAGCCTGCTATGCTTTAGTTTCAGCCATCTCTCCTGGCACCCCTTAACTATGCTATTGGAGATGGAGATTTTTGACTGCCAGTGTGGATCCACAAACGCCGGGAGCGAAGCCTGCCCTAACTCTTTCCACCTAGTCGCAGGGAGATCCTTACCCCATGCTGAAGCATGGGTGATCATTGCGGCTTCATGGTATTTCCTAACGTTTGGGAGGCCTATGCCACCTCTTTCAACAGGGGCCTGAAGAATGTGGGCCGCCACCCGGGGTCTCTTATTGTGCCAGGTGTAGGCATTGAAGAGGGTCTGTAGCTTTTGAATTAGGGGCATAGGGATTGAGATTGGGATACACCTGAAAAGATAAGTAAGCTTGGGCAGTACCATCATTTTGAGGGCTGCTACTCTACCCAGCCAAGAGATCTTACCGAATCTCTTGGAGTTAAGATCTAATGTAATCTCTTTCAGTAGGTTCTCGTAATTTTCATTAACGGTTATAGTTTTGGAATGGGAAAGGAACACTCCCAGGTGCCTCACACCTCTAGTGGACCATTTGAAGGAATAAGAAAGTTGGATTTTGTTTTTGTCCTCGGCAGGAATGTTTATAGAGTATACTTCAGTTTTACTGACGTTGATTTTATAGTACGAAAGCTCACCGAATCGCTTTAGTAACCTGAACACCGGGGGAAGGGAGTCTAAGGGGTATGTAAGGAAGACCGTAAGGTCGTCCGCGAACAGGGCTAATTTCTGGACAGTGTCATGGATTTGGAGTCCCTGAATAGTAGGGTATCTCCTAATGGCTGCCCAAGGGGTTCCATTGCTAAAACAAACAAGAGGGGGGATAAAGGGCACCCCTGCCGAGTCCCGTTGGTTATCTGTATTGTGGGGGAGCAAAATCCTAGGCCCCTTACCACGGCGGTGGGAGAGGAGTATAGAGCCTTCACGGCCCTGACATAGGTGTCTGGTATACCGAAGGTTGTAAGAGTCTGGAATAGATATTCCCACCTCACCCTGTCAAACACCTTCTCGGCATCTAACGACAGGGTGAGCATGGGGAGACCCAGGTCGGCTGCCTCTGTAAAGATATTTAAGAGGCGGCGGGTGTTGTCTGAGCCTTGTCTATTGAGAACAAATCCCACCTGGTCGAGATGGACAAGGGCCTGTAGATGTTTACTCAACCTATTGGCTAGGATTTTGGCGTAGATTTTTGCGTCCACATTGATAAGGGAGATAGGCCTATAACTTGGGCACAGAGTAGGATCCTTGCCTTCTTTGTGTATTGTAGTAATATTGGCTTCAAGGAATTCCGGTAGGAATCTGCCTGTTTGTGCCACGCTCACGAAAAATCGGAGCAAAATTGGAGAGAGCGCAGAGCTCAGGACCCGGTAGAAGGTGGTCGTGAACCCGTCTGGGCCTGGGGCTTTGTGGGGAGATAGACCAGCTATGGCAACCTTTACTTCCTCTATTGTGAACTGTGTCGTCAGTGAGGTTTTAGCTTCCTCTGTTAGTGTAGGTAGATCTAGACTCTCTAGGAACTCACGGATGTCTCCCGTGCTGGCTTTACCTGTTGCTTCTGAGGTTGAAATATTATATAGGGAGGAATAATATTTTTCAAAGGCTACTCCTATTTCTTTAGGTGAGTAGACTGGGCCCTTTTGTGTGTTGATGGAAACTATCCTACTCTGTTGCGTGCGTTTCCGTAGTTTATTTGCTAGCAATCTATCTGCTCTGTTGCCTTTATAGTAATATAGCTGCTTGAGCTTGTGTAGGTTGTTTTGTACTTTCAGTGTTTCTCTTTTAGCAATTTCCTCTCTAATTAGTCCTATCTGTTGGGCTATGTGGGTTTCAGGGCATATCTTATTAGCGGTCTCTATTTTTCGGAGATCTCTGTATAGTTTGGCTAGTGGGTGGCCACTGGATTTGCGGAGGTGGGCCGATTTTTTGATAAAATACCCCCTAAGGTTGGCTTTGAGGGCTGCCCATATCATGTTAAAATCTGTGGCATCATTGTCATTGTGCGTCAGAAAGTCAGCTATTGTTCTAATGAGTTCTGGGAGTTCTCCCTCAGCTAAAAGCTGTTCGGGGAGTCTCCAAGGGGGCTTACTGGTTAGGGACTGCAGTGCAATGAAATCGATGTACACCATATCATGGTCCGACCACGTACATGGTTGGATGGTAGGGTTTATGCATTTATCTAAGGACCATTAATCGCATAAAATATAGTCAATTCTCGAGTATGAATTGTGGGCTTTAGAATAATGCGTAAAATCTTTTTGGGTGGGTGCTAAGCAACGCCAAGCATCATAAAGGTCGAATTGATACATAAGTTTGCGGAACGCATTGGAGGTGGAAGAGATGTTTCTGTCTGCATGCATGGTGAGGGTAGATTGTTTATCTTTTTGCGGATCCCACACCATGTTGAGGTCCCCACCTATAATTAGATGCCCTTGTTTGAGTTTTTCTATTCGGGTTAGAAGGGTACGCACAAACGGGATTTGTTTCACATTTGGAGTGTAGATAGATACCAAGGTGTATGGTATTTCATTTAGTTTGCATACTAGTATTAGAAACCTGCCTTCGGGGTCTCTCTCTATGTGTTCTGGCGTGTATATCAAGTCTCTGCTAATCAAGATTGCTACTCCCCGTGACTTCCCCTCTGTGTTGGATGCAATTACACATGTTGTGTAATTCTGGGATTTTTTAATGGAATATGAATCTCCCATCCAATGCGTCTCTTGGAGAAACATTATGTGGACCTTATGTATATGCATGTAGTTGAGCAGAAGTTTTCTCTTCGTGGGAGAGTTTAGGCCCTATGCATTAAGGGTGGCTATTCGGATGGGTGCCATTTAGGCGATGTTTTTGGGGCCTGGATGGAATAGGGGTTGAGTAGGAACGTAGTTGAATAGCGGGGGGTTCTCCCTGATACCTAGGTGTGGTTAGTCTTGAAGTCTATGGTGTTCGCTGAGTCTTAAAGAATCAAGAGCCCCAGGGGCTAGGTTAAGAAAAAGTGTCAGTTAGTCACTTTCGCAATGAGTGTCACCACTGGTGTGTCAACCAGGGTAGCACAACTGATTTTGTGAGGCAGAGTTAGGCAGTGAGAGGTCATACCTCCCGCCAGTCATAAAGAGAAGAAAAAAGAAAAAAAACATTAACAATGTTGCAATATAAACATTAATATAGCATACTTAGTGATATGAACAGTACAGTAAACAGTGAATGAGGCTGAAACTTCAAACCAGGGAAGGATTCTAGACTGTCAGTGGGATAGGGTTCACTATCTTTGGGAAGAGGGGGCATGTCGAGGTAGTTATATTCTACAAAAGGTGTGGTCAATAGCGGTCAATGAAGGGAGTAGCGGCGTCAACCACTGCATCTGGATTGTGCGGGTAGTCTGTCTGTTCGGTCAGATGCGGTCAGGTCTCGCTGGGTGAGTCGTCAGTAAGTTGGGATAGGTATGATCTTAGTTGGTTGAGTTAGTATGTGATGGCCTAGCTGAAAGATAATCCTTGGTCAGGGTGACATAGGGATGGTAAGGGGGCATCGTTTGTAGTCATGTTAGGGCCTTAAGATGTCTACTGTTGGTCATTGGGTAAAGCATTTTCTCTGGTAGGATGCAAAGGGGTAAAAAAAAGGGGGGGGGCGTCAGATTTCAAAAATACAGTTTCCCTTGGCTACTTAGTTAATCCTAAAAACATCAAGTCCTGAACCAGCCTAATCACAATATATCATACCTAGCAATATACTAAACATTACTCTAAATCCTCCAAGGGGAGTACAGTTATATCTAGTACTAGTGAGGCTGAATGATAAAACAACTAATATGTGATCTGCTGGGTGAGAGCAGCTAAAGTAATTTAGGGGTTGATTATAAAAGTTCTATACATCTCACCCGTATTCTTCCGTGGTCTTGAATCCTTTTTGGGGAAGTGCGCAGGATTGTCCCGCAGGTGTCTCTAATTGCACAATGGGAGTGCAGCCGTACTGTAATCTAAGTTCTATGATCTGTAAGCAGGTTTCCTATGTATCTTCGGATATGGATACCTCTCTGGTTTCCAGTGACCTTTTTGAAATTAAAGAGGGTCTTTGCGGGAGAGGTTTCCATACTGGTGCTGAGGCTCTGAGACCATTTCTTCTGCTTGTTACTGAAGGTCTGTCTTCTGGGTCTTCTGGGAGAAGGCCCCATTTCTGTAGTAGCTCTCGGGCTTGTTGTGGTGAGGTAGCTAAAAATTGTTGGCCGTCCTTAGTGATGAATAACCTCACTGGGAACCCCCATCTGTATTTTAGGCCTTTTTCTCTCAGCAATCTGGTGTACGGCTGATAGTGTCTGCGCAGTTGCAGCGTGTGAGGTGAAAGGTCAGGGAAGATCTGCAGTTCCGCAAATTTGCCTGGTAGAGACTTCTCCTTTGTTAGAGCGCTGAGGATCTTTTCTCTAAACGTATAGTAGTGCAATTTGGCTATGACATCTCTAGGTTTCCCTTCATCTGCTGATCTGGGTCGGAGCGCTCTGTGTGCTCTATCAATGAGGGTTTCGCTGGTCTGCTCCGAACCCAGTATTTCTTTGAATAAATCTTGTAGATATTCTTCTAGATCCTGAGGGGTGACCGTCTCTGGGATCCCTTTGATCCGAATATTGTTGCGGCGAGAACAGTCTTCTAGGTCTGCTAGCTTAAGTTCTAGGTCTGAGATCTGCCCTGCCAGACATTGTGAGTAGGCAAGGAGGTTTGAGTGGTCTACGGAGAGGTCTTCTTGTCTGCGTTCTAGTGCATCCGTGCGTTCACCGATAATACCAATGTCCCTTTTTAAGTCAGCATGAGACCTCTCAAATTTCTTTGACAGAGAGTCATGATGGGACTTCAAGAGTGATTCAATAGAGTCTATTAGATTGTTGGAGGTGCCATCCATTGCTGGCATCCATTGCTGGCAGTCGGGATATTCAGTGAGTGAGAGACTTGTCGGTCTGTCGGAGCCCTCATCTTCTGATCTTCCACAAGCCGGCTTGCCAGAGTGTTGGAAATGATCTACCACTGTTCTCTTTGGTGTGTTATGGGGTTTTTGCTTTCTTTTGTGAGGTTGAGACATCTTAAGGTGGGGTCAGTAGCTTTGGTCGCAGACGGCTCTGTGTAGTATCAGTGGAAACCTGCTTACTCTAGGAATGCTACCAAAGTTTCATCGACTGGCGGGGGCACACACCTTGTGGTGTTAAATTACATGTTGTAGTGCATCAAAGTGCCCCAGTAGAAGGAGAGAAGAAGAGAAAGGACACACCTTGGGTTGTGTAGAAGTTCAAACTCCTATGTCTTCTTGGGAGGGCAGTTAGTAGTTCTCTCAGAATATAGTAAGCAGGGTCTCTCTAGTTTTAGGTCCCTCTCCTGGGGAGTTGCCCCCTCTGGGCGATGCTGGGGAAAGGTGTCTGGGGTATGACCCGCAGGCAAAAGGGCCGGCGGGAAAGGGAGGAGAGGAACCAGTTCTCTGCTCTTGTTGGACAGAGGGGTAGTGGTGCCTTATGTGTGAGAAGTATGGACTGCAGAGTACTCTCTATTTGGTTTTTGGAGCACTGGGGCTCTAAGTTGGAGATGAGAGAGAATACATTTTATTAATTAGGAGAGTCCCCAATTGGACACTGGCTGAGGTATAGGAGCTGCACGGGATATGAGGGCACTGTGTGTGTGATCCTTTATAGAGTATCTAGCTGGAGGTATTAAGGTAATCTTTCTGCCTTAGTATGCGTATATAAGGGTATGTTACTCACTGGTCCCCTCAGGGGGCCGAAGGCTAACTTGTGTCTTCTTATAATGTATCACTGCTCTTTTATTTCTAGGTATGGATGCAGGTATTAGGTCTCAGAGGTGTAAATGTGGAATACACTGCCCAGTTGATCCACAAGTAAAAATAAAGTCTGCACTGACAGCTAGGCAGTCTGTATTAGCAGGGTGTGATGAAATCCTACTACTGGCGTTATGTGTAAGCTCCTATAGTGTACTAAGTCAAAAGGAGCTGCAGGCCAGTTGTCTCTGCTTCAAAATTATGTGGCATCTTCACTAAACACAGTGAGTATACTAATTAGGACCTTTTCACCTGCAGCCTCTAATCGACTGCATGCAGACCGGGAGCTGTCTCCTTTAGACTAAGGAACTGTCGGGTATTATCTTGTGTGCAATAGGAGAGGCGCCCCAGGCAGGTGAGTCACTGAAGGGAAGAAAAAAAGTGGCCTCTACGCTGTTGCAGTATACTTTCAATTAATTACTATTATTTTTGTACTAAAGGAGGTCTCCACCGACCTCTTCCAGATATCTCCTACGTTCCCCTCCCTGTAAAGTATAGAGAGCAAATGATGAGATCTACAGGGCCATATAACAGATAATATATTTTGCCTAAAATGGCCGCCGGAGCTCCGTGAGACCAATCAATACATTCAGGAGGGTTTAATATGGAGGTTTTTGTTTTGTGGTTTTTAAGTTTGCAGTGTAAGCTCAAGTCCAGAACAATGTCTGTTGATGTTTCTTATAATTTAAGTTAGACTGCTGAAATGTGAATAAAATTGATTGGTGCGTTGGGCTTTAATTTAAAGTTGCTGTAGATTAAGCTGTGGGCTATAGCTCCTTAGCGGTAAGTGAGTGGGGCAACTGTGCACCTGGGACTGGGTTGCCAGTTCAAATACACAACATGTAGACAAGTTTCAACCAGGAGTACCTGCTCCCGCTGCCAGTCAGAACAGCGGCGTTCCGGTAGTCGTGTAGTGGAGGCAAAATGGCGGCGGAGGGTCCGACCAGGTGAAACCCCTATGAAGTGGCTTCCTTCCAAGTTGTGGAGAAGTGCTCGACCCGGCAGAGACCCGGCTTCCATGAGATTGCTCACAGGTAAAAGGATAGCTTCAGGGCTCCAGACTCGCCTTTCCGTGAATGCTTAAATCGGCACCGGGGCCAAACTAGATCCTCCGCTCCCTCTGGGTCCTTTCCACACACGGAGCGGCAAATGCGGACAAATAAGTCTCTGTGTGCCCCAAGATGACAGTAATATTGTATCCCCAACGTAGAGGCAATAATAGTCTGAATAAAGCAAGTTTACAGACTTTTAACAGTATCTAAAGTTAGTTTTAGATAGTTTTAGATGCAGAGCTCTGCATTACTGCAACCATTCCCTTTGCAAGCTTTCTTGTACTTAAAGTGAAAGTAAAGTTTTTTCATTTTGACGACATCCATGCATTCTTTATTATTTACATAACCTAATCGCTAACTTTTTTTCACTTTTTCTTTTATATTTTAAATATTATATATATTTATCCATCCCTACCGTTATGATGGTGACTCCGCCCTATCTGTATTTCCTGCTTATCTGGTAAGTGATGTATAGAGCGGTCCCACCCGCTCTATACGTCACTCAAAAGCGCGCTCACGATGCCCCTTTGAATTGCGCATGCGCAAATTGCCGATTTCACCCTCCACTCCACATGCGCAACTTGGCGAGTGCTGGTAATTCTAACTGCATACAGTTACGCATGCGGGAAACGGAAGCGCGCGTGTATTCCGATGTAAAGAAAAAACGACAGCGCATGCGCATACCATGAAGGAGGCAAATGACGTGGAGTGACGGCCTAACGGCCATATTTTCAATTGGACAATGTAAAAACAAAAAGGGGGTTGAATTTGTATACCGTCAGAAATGGATTTATAAAGCAGATAACCTTTGTTTACAATAAGATTTATAAATATTGATGAATGAAACTCATACTGATTTGTATCATATAATAAAATACTAGATCAACATGAAGCTACATTTACCTTCACTTTAATGCTCATTCACAGTGGCTACCTTATAAATGACAATCAGCATAAACCACTGTGAATGAACATTAAGAACAAGAAAGCTGCAAAATGTTTCGTTTTCATAATCATTGTCTATAGCTTGTTTGTTACATTAAAGTTGATTTAAAAAAAAAAAAGCAAAGACAAAAAAAAAAGCTTTGAGTGGAGGTCACATGCTTCCTGTCTAGAGTGGAGCTCCAGTCTGCAGCTAGACCCTTCTCATGGGCTCAGTTACTAAATTTCATGAATTTGCAGCATTTAAACAATGATAAAAAGCACCCAATTTGTCTTTGAAATGGTTGCATATTTTCTCTTGTCTGATTGGCTGCTGATTAACATGTGACTTATCAGCATGTATTCTGGGAGATGTAGTTCAGTATTGAACTCACTGTTGTTCTTCTCCCATTTACTTCCTGTGGAGCTGTTGCTGGGTGAGTGAGTCAGGCTGTGTGTGTTGTGTGATTAAAAATTTTAGTCACTTTCTAGTCTTCTGAAAACGTTTATAATATTTATAAATGTTGTCCTTTTAGTGAATGTTATTCATCTGCTTGTGCCAGGCAATGGGATACTTAGTGCTGTTCAACTCTTTGTGCTAGTGAAGGGTTAATACACACTGTACAGCTCTCTGTGCTAGTGAAGGGTTAATACACACTGTGCTGCTCTCTGTGCTAGTGAAGGGTTAATACACACTGTGCAGCTCTCTGTGCTAGTGAAGGGTTAATACACACTGTACAGCTCTCTGTGCTAGTGAAGGGTTAATACACACTGTGCTGCTCTCTGTGCTAGTGAAGGGTTAATACACACTGTGCAGCTCTCTGTGCTAGTGAAGGGTTAATACACACTGTGCAGCTCTCTGTGCTAGTGAAGGGTTAATACACACTGTGCTGCTCTCTGTGCTAGTGAAGGGTTAATACACACTGTGCTGCTCTCTGTGCTAGTGAAGGGTTAATACACACTGTGCAGCTCTCTGTGCTAGTGAAGGGTTAATACACACTGTGCTACTCTCTGTGCTAGTGAAGGGTTAATACACACTGTGCTGCCCTCTGTGATAGTGAAGGGTTAATACCCACTGTGCTGCTCTCTGTGCTAGTGAAGGGTTAATACACACTGTGCTGCTCTCTGTGCTAGTGAAGGGTTAATACACACTGTGCTGCTCTCTGTGCTAGTGAAGGGTTAATACACACTGTGCTGCTCTCTGTGCTAGTGAAGGGTTAATACACACTATGCTGCTCTCTGTGCCAGTGAAGGGTTAATACACACTGTGCTGCTCTCTGTGCTAGTCAAGGGTTAATACACACTGTACAGCTCTCTGTGCTAGTGAAGGGTTAATACACACTGTGCTGCTCTCTGTGCCAGTGAAGGGTTAATACACACTGTGCTGCTCTCTGTGCTAGTGAAGGGTTAATACACACTGTGCTGCTCTCTGTGCTAGTGAAGGGTTAATACACACTGTGCAGCTCTCTGTGCCAGTGAAGGGTTAATACACACAGTGCTGCTCTCTGCGCTAGTGAAGGGTTAATACACACTGTTCTGCTCTCTGTGCTAGTGAAGGGTTAATACACACTGTGCTGCTCTCTGTGCTAGTGAAGAGTTAATACCCACAGTGCTTTTCTCTGTGCTAGTGAATGTTTAATATACACTGTGCTGCTCTCTGCTAGTGAAGGGTTAATACACACTGTGCTGCTCTCTGTGCTAGTGAATGGTTAATACACACTGTGCTGCTCTCTGTGCTAGTGAAGGGTTAATACACACAGTGCTGTTCTCTGTGCTAGTGAAGGGTTAATACACACTGTGCTGCTCTCTGTGTTAGTGAAGGGTTAATACACACTGTGCTGCTCTCTGTGCTAGTGAAGGGTTAATACACACTGTGCTGCTCTCTGTGCTAGTGAAGAGTTAATACCCACAGTGCTTTTCTCTGTGCTAGTGAATGTTTAATACACACTGTTCTGCTCTCTGTGCTAGTGAAGGGTTAATACTCACTGTGCTGCTCTCTGTGCTAGTGAAGGGTTAATACACACTGTGCTGCTCTCTGTTCTAGTGAATGGTTAATACACACTGTGCTGCTCTCTGTGCTAGTGAAGGGTTAATACACACAGTGCTGTTCTCTGTGCTAGTGAAGGGTTAATACACACTGTGCTGCTCTCTGTGTTAGTGAAGGGTTAATACACACTGTGCTGCTCTCTGTGCTAGTGAAGGGTTAATACACACTATGCTGCTCTCTGTGCTAGTGAAGGGTTAATACACAGTGTGCTGCTCTCTGTGCTAGTGAAGGGTTAATACACACTGTGCTGCTCTCTGTGCTAGTGAAGGGTTAATACACACTGTGCTGCTCTCTGTGCTAGTGAAGGGTTAATACACACTGTGCTGCTCTCTGTGCCAGTGAAGGGTTAATACACACAGTGCTGCTCTCTGCGCTAGTGAAGGGTTAATACACACTGTTCTGCTCTCTGTGCTAGTGAAGGGTTAATGCACACTGTTCTGCTCTCTGTGCTAGTGAAGGTTTAATACCCACAGTGCTTTTCTCTGTGCTAGTGAAGGGTTAATACACACTGTGCTGCTCTCTGTGCTAGTGAAGGGTTAATACACACTGTTCTGCTCTCTGTGCTAGTGAAGGGTTAATACACACTGTGCTGCTCTCTGTGCTAGTGAAGGGTTAAGACACACTGTGCTGCTCTCTGTGCTAGTGAAGGGTTAAGACACACTGTGCTGCTCTCTGTGCTAGTGAAGGGTTAATACACTGTGCTGCTCTCTGTGCTAGGGAAGGGTTAATACACACTGTGCTGCTCTCTGTGCTAGTGAAGGGTTAAGACACACTGCTGTTCTCTGTGCTAGTGAAGGGTTAATACACACTGCTGCTCTCTGTGCTAGTGAAGGGTTAATAGACACTGTGCAGCTTTCTGTGCTAGTGAAGGGTTAATACACACTGTGCTGCTCTCTGTGCTAGTGAAGGGTTAATAGACACTGTGCAGCTTTCTGTGCTAGTGAAGGGTTAATACACACTATGCTGCTCTCTGTGTTAGTGAAGGGTTAGTACACAGTGTGCTGCTCTCTGTGTTAGTGAAGGGTTAATACACACTGTGCTGCTCTCTGTGCTAGTGAAGGGTTAATACACAGTGTGCAGCTCTCTGTGCTAGTGAAGGGTTAATACACACTGTGCTGCTCTCTGTGTTAGTGAAGGGTTAATACACACTGTGCTGCTCTCTGTGCTAGTGAAGGGTTAATACACACTGTGCTGCTCTCTGTGCTAGTGAAGGGTTAATACACACTGTGCTGTTCTCTGTGCTAGTGAAGGGTTAATACACACTGTGCTGCTCTCTGTGCTAGTGAAGGGTTAATACACACTGTGCTGCTCTCTCTGCTAGTGAAGGGTTATTACACAGTGTGCTGCTCTCTGTGCTAGTGAAGGGTTAATACACACTGTGCTGTTCTCTGTGCTAGTGAAGGGTTAATACACACTGTGTAGCTCTCTTTGCTAGTGAAGGGTTAATGCACACTGTACTGCTCTCTGTGCTAGTGAAGGGTTAATACACACTGTGCTGCTCTCGGTGCTAGTGAAGGGTTAATACACACCACCTTATGCTGATTGTCACATTCTCTGTGGTTTTGTGTATTCTCAGATAGTTTTGTCTTTTGTTTTATATTCTGTCTGTTATTTGTTTTTTATCTCTTGTTACTTTACTGGTCTGTGTTTTATTATCTCTCTGTTTCCTATTGTCATGTGTATGTATATGTGAATATATAATCCATTAGCAAAAAAACTTACCTTAACCTCTTAAGGACCGGGTATTTCAGACTTAGGGGCCAATTTATCAATGTCTGTCTGACATGATACGCTGTAACGTATCATGTCCGACAGACATCGCTGAATGCCGACAGCATAAGCTCTCGGCATTTAACATTGCACAATCCTGGGGGATCAAAGGGAATCCGGGTGGATCAAAGGGAACATGGCCTATTAGGCTCAGAGGTACTTTTACTTATCCCATTATTGGAACTCTGCATATAATATACAGCTAGAAGCAGTGGCTGTTTTTAAGGGCCTCAGAACTTTGTCACAACTCAAGGCCCCCAAGGCAGAACATAGTGCGATCTGCGATATTATCGCAGAAAGTGGAGCCTGCCTGCAGAAAGAACGGCCAGGTCTGTTAAACAGAGAATTTTTTCTTCAACAGAATTTTTTTTTCTCTGGCCAGTGCAGTGCTTTCAAATGGACAACCGGCACCTTTTTAGTGCAGACAGTACTTTTAAATTATTGGCTAATGGCTGCTCTGCTCCTGAAATTGATACTTTTTATGCAATATCATTATTGATACTTTTACCCGCCAGAACGGCTTCTGCGACTGTGAGGTAAGTCAGTTCTCGGCACAGGGCATGTGTTTTTTTTTTTTTTAACTAGCAGAAGGAGTAAAAGCTTTTTAAAAATGTTTTATTATTATTGTATTTCAATAGAGCCGAGCGGTGGTGCGGCGGTAGTGTGGGAAGAGGGCTGAGTGAGAACAGAAAAAGAGCGCACAACATATGTTTACATTTGCGCACATCTCCTACTGCAGCGCATCACATCATTCTGGGAGACCGTAGACCGGCAATGTGTGCTGTATGCCTCAACAGCATATCGCCTACAGCAGCGTGTGAGAAGAGGGCTTAGTGAGAGCAGGAAAAGAGCGTATCACCTACAGCACGTCTTATCTATGATCTACATTCACAGACCGGCCCCCTGCATTAGTGTACAGCATGGTAAAGGGTAGTAGATTCAGGAGTAATTTGAGGAAGCACTTCTTTACAGAAAGAGTGATTGATTTATGGAATAAACTTCCTCAAGAGGTAGTAGCAACAAACACTGTGGGGGACTTTAAAAATGCATGGGACAAGCATAGGGCTATCCTACGAACTAGATAAGTTTATACTGTTAGGTAAGGTGGGGCAGACTTGCTGGGCCTATGGCTCTTATCTGCCGTCAATATCTATGTTTCTATGTTTCTATGGTGACTTGCGAGATCCCATATACCGGAGAAATGCTGTGCAAGTGGGTGATGAGGTTACACATGCTGTACACTAATGCAGGGGCAGGTCTGTGAATGTAAATCATAGCTAAGACGTGCTGTAGGTGATACGTTCTTTTCCTGCTCTCACTAAGCCCTCTTCTCACATTACCACCGCACCACCGCTTGGCTCTATTGAAATATTAATGCAGGGGCAGGTCTGTGAATGTAAATCATAGCTAAGACGTGCTGTAGGCGATATGCTGTTGAGGCATACAGCACACATTGCCGGTCTGCGGTCTCCCAGAATGATGTGATGCGCTGCAGTAGGAGATGTGCGCAAATGTAAACATTTGTTGTGCGCTCTTTTCCTGTTCTCACTCAGCCCTCTCCTCACACTACCGCCGCACCACCGCTCGGCTCTATTGAAATATTAATGCAGGGGCAGGTCTGTGTAATGAGCCCACTGAATGTAAATCATAGTCCTCGGTGTATACTGGCCCTTTAAGCAGGTTTTTTGGTTGTACTATGGCACTTACTGGGTGGAAATCGCTAAATTAATTTACTCCTCCTGAGTCCTTCTATGTCCCTAGCCAAAGCCGCCCTGGGGCCACAATTCAATTCTACAGTAATTTTTATCTGATAATCAAGTATTTCTCCAGTCCAGTGTTACCAAAACTCCTCTCCTTTACAAATGTTTTATTCCTGCCCTCACACCCTCAGTGTTAATATAATCTATACATTTGTGTGTCTATGTATACTATCTTGCTTTAAAAAAAAAAAAAAAAAAAAAGTTTTCATTTATTTTTTAAAGTTTGTTCACTGGCTGTGTGAGTGTAAAGAATACATTCCAGTACATTTCAGGTTCTTTTGGCATTACTGCAATAAGCTTGTTTTTTTTAAATGCTTCTCTGGAAAAAATTTTTACAAAAAATGATGCCAATATGTTCTAAAAACTCGCCCTAAGACACTGTTAGTGTTAGGTTGGCAGTATTTTGGTTATTGTGGTGGGTCAGTTTGTTGTCAGAAGGGGCTAAATAGTTTGCACACTCCTCTTTTACAACCAAGGGGTTATGCAAGCAAATTTAGATCAGCGACACATCTGTTATTTATTATCACCTTCCCTCACTAAATATTGGAATCAGATTTTAAACAATGAATGAACAGCCAAAGCCTTTTTATTTGCAAATTGTAAATAGCAATAATAATACTAATATAATTAGTACTAGTAGACTAGTATTTTATTACTATTAGCGTAAGTTTCTCTGATGAAAGAAAGTCTACTTTTGTTTGCCTACTATAGCAGTGCTTCCTCAAGAACAGTAAAAATGAAACCAGGGTTGTGAGTGATAAACATTTTAAAACTTAACAGAACAAAAATTCTATTAACATTTAAAATGTATATCACCACCCTGGTTTTATTTATTTTTTCTTGGGGAAAAAGGGAATGGTAACTATATTGTGGTTCTTTAAGCATATATGCACAATAGGTGGGATAGGGGACTTTATATTTGATTGTCAGCTGAGCAGAGCTGGTAATGATAGAATGGAGTCAGTCCACACGTATGTGTGCGCGCGCGCACACACACATTACATGTGAAAGTTTACCAAGTTTTAAATAAATGTTTGTTTATGAATTATTTAAAACCGAATTTTATTTCATAATGACCTGCAGAAAATTTTTCACTACAAAAAATCTCATCGCAGAAAGTGAAAAAAAGTTCTGCTTCTGGGCTCAAGGCAGACCGGCTCTGAGTATAAACACTGAATAGTTACATCACAGAGCTGGACATATTGGACCCAGTTAAAAGTCCCAGAATACCAGCTGCGCAAATAATTATTTAAGGATATGTGCCTGTATAACCTGGGGTAACAGACTCTAGTCCCTTGATATAACATTGATATACACTCTTAGATATTTAATACTAGCTTCTGATTGTTAATTAATGTAAGAATATTTGTTAAAGGCCATTTTTCTAACAATTGATCTAGTAATAAGGGTTCATATTGAACCAGATAGATTATTGGTGCTGATTGTAATGCAGCATCGGCGTATTTAGCAGCTGGAACAGCTGATGATGTCCTGGCCTGACAGGGCTCCTTAAATATTGCACAAAATATATATATATACACATTTTAGTTATTTTTGTCCTATTTCGCTTGTATAGCACAAGCGTATAATGCCATAAATTACACGGTTGAATTTACACTAATCTAAGTAGGCTGTTTCATCAGCACAATTTTTATGGTTTGTTTTGAAAATCACTATTGATATAATACACAAAGTGGTTATTTAGAATTTATAGTAGTTATAACTTCAAAAAAGCTTGTAATTCTTGGAATTTATTAAAGCACTTTGGTTTGTGGGTTTTATTTATGTCCTCCTCTTTATATATAGCATAAGTGTATAATGCTATAATTATATGATTGAGTTTGCACTAGTTTAAGTTGGTTGTTTTATTAGCACAATTTATGTTTAGTTACAAAACACAACATTGATATAATGCACAAAGTGGTATTTAGAATCTATAACAGTTCTTATATCAGAAGTGATTGTAATTCTTGGAATCTGCTAAGGCACCTTGGTTTGGAGGATTTATTTATATCCTCCACTTTATATACTGCTGTACCAGTAGCCTCTGACTATTACTTACTAACACTTATTCACTATACACGACAGGGGATTGAATGAATATTGGGTATACTTTGTCCCTCGAGGGAAGGGCCCATGGAAATATATATATATATATATATATATATATATATATATATATATATATATATATATATATATATATATAGCTCAAGCAAAAAGCTGCTCCCCAATCATGCCACCAAAACAGAAAGTTAAAAAAGGTAGCAATAACCTTGATTCCAGCTCTGACATCATGCAGGATCGCAGTGCACCTGCATTAGTTAATTTTGACATGTCTGAACTGGTGTCTGAAATTGCAAAAATAATTACCCCTCAATAAGATCAAGTTAAATGAGAAATTAAGACATAAATTAATGGCCTTACGAATGAAATTAGAAAATTCGCCTCCAGGCTAGATGAAGTAGAGAGAAGCATCTCAGACCTTGACGATAAGGTCAATGTGCAAGAACCTAATCTGATTGCCCAGAGTAATATGCTCGCCACATTGCAAGCTAGAATAGAGGACCTGGGGGACCGCTCCAGGCGGAATAACCTTAAAATCATTGGCCTTCCTGAAACAGCTGAGTTCCAAGATATAATGCATTTTGTTTCGATTAAGCTTCCACAATTGTTACAAATACAATCCCCGACATTTCAGATTGAACGAGCCCATAGAATAGGCACAACTAGAGGGATTGTAGAGGGCAATCAGAAACCTAGACCAGTTATTTTTAAATTTGTTAATTTTCAGGATAAAATTATTTTTCTGAGATATTACAGGAAGTTAAATGATTGGACCGCATAAAATTATAATGTTCCAGGATTTTTCAGCTGAGACCCTTGCAAAAAGGAGAGAGATGTCCCCATTTTTTGTTAAATTGATGAATGCGAATTTTAACGTTAGATTGATTTACCCGGCCAAACTTATTGTGGCAAGGGAAGGGAAATCTCTTATGCTCAACAATATAACAGAGGCATCAAGTTTTTTTTAAAATCAGTAGGCTTAGATTAGTTGGGCAGAGTGTGGCTTAATAGTTTGTACAGATAAGTAATGGAGCCACAATGTACGAATTGTATGTGTATAATTGTGTTGTGGTATTGTGCTGTGTGGTGTTGTGTTTTTTTTTTCTTCCCTTTTTTGTATTCTCTATAGCTAATATAAGGTAATGCACATAATGAGAATAGATAGGATTAAATTTCTGTCATGGAATGTGGGTGATGAAAAGGAAGGCAATACTTAAACAATTAGGCAAATATAAACTGGATGTTGCCTTCTTTCAAGAAACCCATTTAAAAACCACGGAAATGGCTAAACTAAAAGTCAAATGGGTCGGGGAGTTTATCGCCGCCACACATGATGATCGGAAAATAGGGGTGGTAATATTGTTAAATAAAGGGTTAACATATAAAATTGAGGCCAGTGAGATTGACATAAATGGCCAATATAAAATTCTTGAAATTACAATTAATAATAGTTGATTGGTCTTATGCGATATATATGGTCCCAACATGGTAGATAAAGTATTTTGGAATAATCTGATCCTCAAATTGCATAAATATATTGGTCAAAATGTAATACTTGCAGGTGATTTCAATTTAGTCGCAATGCCTAATCTAGATAGATTAAGCAAGGGATCATTAATAAGGAAGGATAGGAAAGCTTGTATACTTTAGAAACTCTCTTCTCATTTAGGTTTCATGGATATATGGCGGGTTCAGAACCCTGACCTTAGATCATTTATGTGTACTGCTAAAGGATAGCAGTCATTATCAATAGATAGACATGTTTTCAATTTTGGAACCCCTGTTTGGTTTAAACCCAAAAGCAGATATTAACGATATAGTAATATCGGATCATGCCATTATTTCATTGAGTTTTGAGCTCCGAGTATCCCAGCCGGATTACAATATAATACATTTTCCCAGACATCTAACTAATAACACTAACTTCCAAAATTGGTTAAGGGGGAAATGGAGAGATTTTTCTAACTACAATTGTGGGTATTTGGAGAAAATAGAAATCTTTTGGGAATCGGTTAAAGCTGTGCTACAGGGGAAAATCAAAGCTTACCTATGTCGACAGAAAAAAAAAATGTAAGCAAAAAGAATCACAATTGTCAAATGAGGTTAAAAATTCATATGCCTATATAGCAAATCCTACTAAGTGTTTGTGGCTGAAATATGTGAACTCCAAAACCCAAAGGGATATATTATTAAAACAAAAAACAGCTATTGAGGAGCTTAGACTAAAGGTTATATATGGAGGTCATGTGGGCAGATCAGCGAAATTTTTGGCTAGAATTACTAAACCCTCATCTAGAAATTATATCGCCTCTATTAGGAAAGACAAAAACAGATATACAAATAAGGCAGATATCGAAAAAGTATTTTATACGTTCTTTCAAGAGCTATAAAAAACTGAGGAGATAGATTTAGAGAAGAAACAAACATTTTGGCAAAATCTCAAAATATCGCAAGAAATAATGACTGACCTTAATTTGCCTATTTTAACTCAGGAAATCTTAGACGGTATTAAGATTGCAAAATTAAATAAAGCAGCTGGCCCAGACTAGCTTCCTCTAGAATTTTACAGAGTGCTTCAGGAGCAAATTACTCCTACACTCAAGGAATTATACATCTTTTATTTTTCCGAGAATATCAGATGTTCACCTTATTTTGCCGCCTCGAATATTACTTTAATCTTGAA